>NW_011369143.1:0-7453 GCF_000735185.1 Notothenia coriiceps | reverse complement strand
GGGGGGGGGGGAGGCAGAAATATGAGAGGTGAGAGCCAGAACAAGAGAGGCAAAGAAACGGAGGAGACTCTTGAGGAAAAGCTACAAGGGTCACATGTATGATGGAGGATGTCCAGACAACACTATAGGATACTCTGCTATGTGTCTTTACTGTCAGCTGATTGGTTGTGTACGTCTACAATATTAAATAATAATAACATTACAGAAACGTCATAATCCTGCATGTCCGAGCAGAGTTGGTGCAATCCGGTCATTCAACATCAATACATGGGGTTTCTTAAAGCAGAACTATGACAAATAAGGGTTGTGGCATATTAACTAGGGATGTAACGATACCAAAAACTCACGTTACGATAATATCGCGATATTGAAAAATAAAGAAAAAAATTATGTATTTTTTTTACATTTTTTTTTACATTTCTTTATTAAATAATAAATCTGATTTGTACAGCATTTTATTAGGATAGTAGTATTTTAAAGTGTCAACAATATAATAATCAGACCCTGCAATAGAATAAATCAAGTTTCACTTTAGTCTTTCAAGTACCTCAAATCTAACTCACTCACTCAGCATCATCAAGGTTATCTTTTAGGAATATGAGCATGTCCACATTTCCAGGTAGAAGCTGGGATGTTTGGGCGTTTACAATATCCCCTGCTGTGGAAACAACTCTTTTGATTGGTACTGATGTTGCTGGGACAGAGAGATATGCTTTGGGCAGTGGGTCAAACTGTGCATTGTCTCTCCACTTCAAAAACAATATCGTTTTTGCCAAGAAGGTGAGGCTTATTGACAGGGCGAGATATAAACATACTGTTGGTACTTGTCTATGTCTCTAGGTATGTACATGTAGCCCTGTAAATACCATGTCCTTTTGTGTTATCTGTTGTTTTATGTTCATGTTGTAACCATGTTGGACAGGTCTCCCTTGAAAAAGAGATCGATGATCTCAATGGGACCATCTGGTTAAATAAAGGTTTAAAAAAAAAAAAAAATTATTTACATTTTTTTTTTAAATCGCGGTAGATTTTGTCAGTCTCACGACGGTATTGAGACATCTATTTACCGCTATATCGCGATATTCGATATATCGTTACATCCCTAATATTAACATAACACATGTGTTCAGTTTTTTACCAAACTATGAGGATATCAAGCACAACCACAACATGTCAATGATAACAAAGATGAATAGGGTGGTGCAGGAATCAACATTTTCCCACTTCCCCTTGTATTCAAAAACAAGGATTTTCGTTTCGATACCTGAAGTAAGTTCTGAGGGTAACACAAGCTGAGGAGATTTTCACGCTTTGTTATATGTTATAAAATACGTCAGTTAAAACCCCGCTTTTTCGTAGCGTTTGTTTTATAAAAACGGCCATTGCTAATAGAGTCACTAGCCGCCTTTAGCTTAGTGGTGGTGATGCTCAGCGATGGGAACGATCACAATGTCCCGTTGATATGTGTAGATTATCTTACTGAACAAAACATGTAAGCATCATAAACGTGTATTTGCCAAAGAGATAATTTACTGCTTTATTCCAAAATCCAAAGGAGAAATCCATTGTCGCGGTAGCCCTTGCTACGCTAACTTGCGGGTCGGCCTCTGAAAAAATGATGAATAGGGAGCTAGAATATTCACTTAGGATGTAATGTGATATGTTGAAGGTAGCCTAAAAGTCTTTATTTAGGTAAATGTTCTTTCTCTCATAATCACTGTTTTTACATAATGTTTGCATTGATGATAACATTCAATTTACTACTTGATCAAAACTAGATAGAGAAAATAGTTATGGCAGATTTGATTAACTTGCATCTACCTTTTCACTTTCAATTTGAACTTTCAATGACCATTGTGTTGCTTGCTTCTCTGACGATTATTGTACCACCTTACAGTACAAGTAGTTGAACCAGTAAGACAAAAAGGAACAGAGCGATGCCTCCTCTGCCTCTTCACCTTTAACAATGTATCAGACCGCCAGGAGTCTCTGCAGGAATGTGAAAGAAGGAAGAGAGTGGAGGAAAGAAGATACACACACACACACACACCTTAATGTACACACTCTGGCCTGTTACTCTTGACCCTCACCTCTGAGCAAAGCACAGAGCTGGTCTGATCCGAAACACACACACTGACACACACACTCTGTGTCTCTCCCTACAGAGCTGTCCGGGTAACAGAAATCATGACTCTGTGTTAGTGCTCCGAGTCCAGCCATGCAGAAAACGTAAGGAAGTAACTCGGGAACTTACACACAGATTCACACACGCCACTGCATTTCCTCACGCCGTGTTCTAAAGGACAAGGCCGGTGGGACAGTCAGTGAGCGAGAATCAATGAGGACGCTGTGTGTGTGTGTGTGTGTGTGTGTGTGTGTGTGTGTGTGTGTGTGTGTGTGTGTGTGTGTGTGTGTGTTTTGTTCCTAGAGGATGAATGATGGGTTTTACTTTATAGGACCATGCGTTGGTTTGTCAAATCTTTGCTAAGTGAACCAAATTACCAAATGATGTGCCTCTCCATAATGTTTTTATGTTGTTCATGTTCTTTGTTCTTTTTTGACTGTTTATGTATCTGTAAGTGTTTGGATGGAAATCTCAAAAATTGCTTATTGGCTCTCTTTGGGTCTCCACCACCTTCTCACGTAAAGCTATCTTGAGCTACTCGATGTTACACTTTCTTCACTAGCTTGTTGCTAACTACTGTACTGCGTTATCCTGGGCACATACAGTAGGTTACATTGGCTTCATTATTTACTACTAACTGACTAATTATTATGTAGAAATTTGTTTCAGTTCAAACTGGTAATGCAAAGTGGATCTGTGGATTATCCAGATGAGTGGATTTGCAGTTTTCTTTTTTTAAGATAATCTATTTTGGACCGAATTGCATCCATCTCTTTTGTACAATTGCAGACAAAGTAGTATATACTATAGGGCAATTTCACAGCTGAAGAAAGAATATATTTCAAATGATGAATTCAGAGACGGTTGCACACGTTTTAATCCAGGTGCGGATTTAATGAATTGTAACGATTTTCTGTTTTTAAATTAATAATACACTTTGAGGATTGTAGAGCCTTGGCTGAGAAATTCAAGCTCAGAGCTGTCGAGTTGAGTCTATGCTAGTCTGTGCTTTGTAAATATACAATATGAATGCACCTATCATCACATATTTTAAGGTGTTTTCCTGCGTTATCCGAGGCTTTTTGTCTTCAACCTATTCCAGTCAAGTTACCGTTTTAAAATGTGTAGAAAACATGTGTTAGGTGCTGCATAGATGCCCCAGGTAGTTGACACAGGTGCAGCTGAAAACACTCTTACAAATGCATCTGAAAGGCCGACAACCAACCGTACTGTGCTGACGTCCCTACAGACATGTCTCATGAGTGGACAGAACAGACACATGTGGAGTGAAAAAGCAACAGAACAGTCACTGACACACTTCACTGGACACTACAGATAATGGCAGATCTCTCCCTCTCTCTCCCTGTCCCAAAGGGCCGGCTGGAAAGACATTTCAGCCCATCTTCAAAACATCCAAGTGTCCAGTTTGGTACAGAGAGAGTGCGCTTGTCTTTGAACACATTAAGTGCATTTCCATCACAGTTTCCCAGTTCCATATGATGGTGAAGTTACACAAATATTGTTGTCATCAAAATGTTAAAGCGAAGGAATATAATCGGGACTATTTCTTCTGTAGAAAGTAGTTCCAGTTAAGACGGTTGCTGTAAGGTTGATGTAATGGGATTTTTGTTTTTAGAGATATTTTTTCAACACCATAAACAAAATTGTATTAATCTGTTTTGTATTGAGGTGAACGATAAACATCTTGTAAACAGGAATCTCAAAAACACCAGAACTTGTATTGTGAAAGGTAAGAATGGTAGGAGTGCATCTGGATTTGCCAAAATAAAAAACGTTTGCCATCTTGGTGCCAGGTGGATTTGAATTGGGATGAGAATGCTTTGAAAAATTGATCTGGTTGCAAAACACGATAGCATTTCTTTTTCAAGGAGCAATATGCACATACTGTGGGAAACATTTTCAAACATGGCATGTCAAAGTGACATGCCAATTAATCACGTGAAAAGACTTGCCCTTTGTGAATAATAGTCCAAACGCAGCTTTTGACTGAGTGAATATATGTTTTTCTAACCTCCTTCTAAGCAGGTTTTTTGGGGGGCTAAGGGGTCATTAAGCTCACTCGCTCCCAACCCCTAAAAGACCATGTTAACTTTCAGTGAAAAACACGAACAAAACCCCATCAAAACTGGAGGTAAGATGTTTTACTTCCTCACCACTCAGGACGAGATTACTCCATTAATGGACCTGCCTGCCTTTTTTTTTTTTCTGTCTCTCTCTCCCCCACCAACACTCTTACAGTACTCTTCCACCTAGTGAATTATGAATGGAGGGGCCCCTTGTTTTTCTGCCTCTGGCCGGCCCGCTGTCCTCTCAGTGCACTCTACTGTACATGCACACTTCACATTTAAACACAGAGCAAAATGGGATGGAGGGAGGTATCGGATCGGATCGATGGAGATAAAGTTTGGAAAGAGACACGCTGCACGGCTTTAAACGTGATTCTAGTCACAGTTTCTCCAAAAAGGCTGAACCCTAACCTAAGCTTGCATTGGACATGGAGACAGATATTAAGACAAAGGTCAGGACTTTGTACGGTTCAGTTAAATCACCAAAAGGGATTTTATTTTAGTCTACTACAGTATGGGTACAACTTGAAATGTCCTACTTCAGCACGGAGAACCACACCCTAGCATTATTACATGTCATTTGTTACTGTAGACGATTTGATCCAAAGCGAATTACATACATTCAGTACTGTGGACAATCCCCACTGGAGCACTTTGGGGTGAAGTGTCTCAGGGACACAACGACATGCTGACTGCAGTGGGACTCAAACTTGCTACCCCTTGATTCGAAGTCCAGCCCTCGATCCACTGAGCCACAGCCTCCTGAAGGCATTGGGGTTTTAAAAGTTAAAGAAAATACCTGTAATGTTGAAACAGGGCCGGACACATGAGTATGAACATCAGACAGATTTTAAACAAATCTCCAGGTTGCCTGTTTTTCATGGAAGAGGAACCAAGGGCGAAATGTAAATATTGTCATCTCAAACAAGTTTTTGGACGATTCATTTACTCAATTTAAACGACAGATTGTAAAATGGAGTTTCTCCACAAAGAATCATGCAGAAAGAACTACGTTCAATATTGTGGAAATGTGTAATTTTGCATGACAAAAAACCTATTCAATGATAAAGAGGTGTTCGCCCTGATCTAACCCACTGTTCTGCACCAACAGACATTTAATGCATGCTCACTTTTAGTTTTCTTAGTCTTTGTAAACCTGTGCTTAACCTGTCATTTTTAGAATTTGTATTCCAAGCAATTAACTTGGTGAGTATTCAACCATATCGTGGCTGTGGCTCAGCGGTTAGTGTGCTGGACTTCGAATCAGGGGATAACAAGTTTGAGTCCCACTGCAGTCAGCATGTCGTTGTGTCCCTGAGACACTTCACCCCAAAGTGCTCCTGTGGGGTCCATAGTACTGAATGTATGTTAGCTGCTTTGGATAAAAGCGACTAACAAATGAAATGAAATGTAATGTAATATCAGCCAACTGCCAAAGCTATGGAAACAAAATAACCCTACATACATGTATAACTATAATTTAATTTAAGGGATATTTCACAGAACAACAGAACAACAGACAGACAGACAGACAGACACAGAGAACTGGAAAAGATGGCGCCTCATTGGCCGCTATTACGTTGTTTCATGTGAGTCAAAGTGTCCTCTTTAAACAAGGCCTCTGCAGCGCTAATGATGAGCCGCAGACATAATTAGCCTCATTAGAAAGACTTTCAAAGTGTTTAGATTAGCTTAATTAGCTTTACTGTCTGTGTGGGAGCATGCACATTCTCACACACACACACACACACACACACACACACACACACAGTAATACATATGCACGTGCACACTCAGTCCTTGTAGACCCGGCCTCAAGCTATTGAGCTAACGCGCCGCAGAGTTCACAAAAAGCTGCTGGTTTTAAAAGTTAAATGCCACTGTGTAAATATATTTCCAGGGGATATCCAGGGAATAATCAACTTTTAATTAAGCAGCTAATCTAGTTAGTCCCAGCGGTTCACCGCGGCCTCCCTGAAGTCATTTGAAGGAAAATAAATGAGAAGGAGAACTGAAAACCCTACGAGGAAATTGCTCGAAAAATCATTATCTGAGGTTTCTTAGATTTTCTGTCCCGGGGATATGTGTACATTCGTGGAATTACAATAAATCGGCAAATCCGAAAAAGACGGGGGAGAGAACGATGAGAGAGGGAAGATTTTGAAGATGTTTGCCTGCAGAAGTGCGTCTCCCTCCCTCGTCAACTACAGCAACGTTGATGCAATAGCATATTAAGTCGGTCAATGCACTTTATCAATGCCGGGATCCATTAATAGATAAAAGCCAGCAGCCCAAAGCTGCAGTGTGAAAAAGGCTTCACACATCGATTTGATCAAAGTTGCTCTTGTGTTCTTATCATTCCAAGAACTGGAAAAATTAAATATGTTGTGTGTTATCCATATAGTTTTAAAACATATAGAATAATCAAAGCAATTTGTGTTGCAAAGTGTTTACCACAAACCACTGTCCTATTGAAACGCATGGATGCACTTCAGCTGGACAGAAACCAAAGCTATATTATATAGCCAATGTAACATCTGTACTTCAATCTGTTTGTCAGACATTATACATGTATGTTGAACTTTAGACTTTTAGACAATGACTGGAGACGATGGATGATGGATAAGGAATATTTTAAGATTACATTACATTGCATTTAGCATTCGACCAGGAAGATACAAACTTGAAGAAAACAGAATCATATAAGTACATCAGGTTTCATAGAGCCAAACATTTCAAGTGCTACTCAACTGGCTTTAGATAAGCCAGTCCTTTAAGATTTATTGTATACTTTATATGCATATTGATGTTGTGTACGGTGTCATTATCCTGATCGTACATCCATATTTTACACAACGCAACAGACTCACTGTGAAACAATTTGGTAAAAAAACTGATCTCAGTTACTCTATTTATTCTTTCTTTATTATTATTATTTGTAAGTTTAACTGCTTAAGCAAATAGTATTTCTTTTTGCTTTTTCTTATATTTTTTGTTTTCCTTTTATCTCAATCTTGTGTTAGGGTTATGGGTTAGCCTTTTAACAAGTAAGTAAAAGTAAATAAAAGGCATTCATTTCATGTGGATTTAGGCCTGAATACAAATCTGCAGATAATCACAAGTTTAATTTGTAAAACAATCCTGTCTAGATAATTGTTTCTTTTGCTTTGTAACATGTCTTAAATGACACCTTTAACAGATTATATTTGTTGTAAAATAACTAGTACAACCCCCCCCCCCC
>NW_011369142.1:7566-11159 GCF_000735185.1 Notothenia coriiceps | reverse complement strand
TGAACCTGTGCTCCCCTGATCCCAACACCAACGCACTAGTCCACTGCGACACACGCCTCCATAATATAATAATAGATTTATTTGTTAGCGCTTTTACAGGTGCTCAAAGTCGCTTTTACAGAGATAGTGAAAAGAACAATAAAACAACAACAAATAAAACAGTGCTTGTATTGAAGTCAACAACAAAAACACACAGACGCAGTTATTATTGACATGTGCTAATATTATTTCCACTGCAAAAATATTATATTTATTACATTTTTCTTATATATTTTGTCCACATATTTTTACTTTCGGCCGTATTTTATGTCTTAGATTCTTTTTTTTAAATGAATAATAACATGAAAATAAATATTTAATGGTAAATCAAATCATCGTCAAATACACAAACAGATATTAAATACAGTTACATCTGCAGATATTATTTTCTACCACATTGTATTCATTAAACGTTAGTTATATTTGATCATTGGTTCGTTTTTTTAGATGGCTCCTTAGATCTAAGATTAACTTCCCTGTAATTGTTGTGTCTATGATAATAAATAAAAACCAGATTTACATGTAGCCATGGTGATGTTCATAAGCTGTGTGGAGCTCCTCGTGTCCACGCAGCTCTGTGTTGTTCACCACAAAACATGAGATCTGAGTCACAAGCGAGGGATAAAATCAGCTTTGAACATCGACGGGTGATTCACCTCCATGTCGGACTTGGGCGGGGAAGGCGTTGGGTCTTCATCACGAGAGGGAAAGGGACCACAAAGAGCGGTTGTTGCTGAGGAGTGAAGTCACTTTAGAAGTGGTCCTCTCTATCTGGGCTCCAGTTTCAGGCGCTGAATGGCTCTCTGTCCCTCCGCTGTTCACTGGCTGTATTCATAAGCTCCGGTCATGATGGAGGGCTGAGGCTCTTCTCATGATACACCTCTTTCACCCCGCTGAACCCCACAGACTCCCAACATGGGTTTCCCCCCCAGGAAATGGGTCAGAGGAGGAGGGAAGCATCGGTCTATAAACAGCACTGAACTACAGTCTGGGCAGAGGTTAGCCACATGTTGTGTCGCAGACAAAGAGTCAAATCACCCTCTGAGGAATCTTTGTTTTAACCCATAAACTACATATATACAATGGAGGAAATAAGTATTTGATCCCTTGCAGATTTGGTAAGTTATACTTATTTCCCACTGTTAAATGCAAATCAATTGTTATCTTTGAATTTCTGGATTTTCTTTTTGATATTCTTACTCTCACTGTTCTGCCCACCTTAAGTCATAAGTGTAAGAGTTTGGCTGGCTGTTTAATCTGTTACATTACATGACACTTGTTAGACGCTTTTATCCAAAGCAACTTACATACTCAATACTGTGGGCAATCCCCACAGGAGCAATTTGGGGTGAAGTGTCTCAGGGACACAACGACATGCTGACTGCAGTGGGGTTTGAACCTGTGACCCCCTGATCCCAACACCAACGCACAACCCACTGCGCCACATGCCTCATGTTCACACTGAGACAGTACAACACATAGAGAACAGTACACTCACTGTTAAAATGAACCTATAGACTGTTAATGTATTTGTAAGTGGGCGAACTTACACAATCTGCAAGGGATCGAATACTTATTTCCTCCACTGTATACAACCAGTGACATGTGTGGCTGTTGGGTCTACCAATCACACATTTCATAGCATCGATCTCCACCAGCGGCAGTCAACATGTCAACAAGTATCCTCCTCCAAATTGCTCTATAGGAATGTTTTAGAAGTGTATTTGAGTGGCTTTGGATCAAAAGTGCCATTTACATGCATGTAATGAGGAGCTCAGGCCGTTTCTACACTGTAGCTTTGTGCATATGGCAATAAAACCTTTGAATTGAATTTGAATGTAATGTAATATGAGAGGCGTGTGGTGCAGTGGGTTGTGCGTTGGTGTTCGAATCAGGGGGTCAAAAGTTCAATAAGTGAGTAATGTAAGTTGCTTTGGATAAAAGGGTCTAACAAGTGACATGTAATGTAATATAACACAGATATACAGAGGTTAAATACAAAGATAGCTGAGCATCATATTTTTCTAAGTTAACTTGTGGTAGAAGAAGTGTTCGGGGCCTTTACTTGAAGATCCAGTGGCTGGGATTTATTGGCAAAAGTGGTCCCTTTGGATTCAGACCTAATAGTCCGCTCTCTGGTGCGCACCAGACGACAGTTCGTTACATTGTTTCATTCTTCAGAAGGTTCGGTTTGCGTTCACACGGGCAAAACTCAAACGGACTATAAACTTTAAACACAAGTCATGTGCTCGGAAATGCTGTTCAACCATTGGTCAGACATTACGGGGGTAAAAACGCAAATCCCAGCAATTTCTAGCGGAGCCTCCGCCATGGAGCATCGGCACTTTCGGCAGGTTATTCTCATGCTGCTGTTAATCTGGAGATCAACAGACACTAGCGGCCCGCACATATGATTATATAATCAGACAACGTCCGTTAAAAAACATNTGCTACAATTAGACACTGCGCCCTGCCCACTCTGTTGCCAGATTTGAGAGGTATGTGTTGCTTCTTTGGGGCTTGTTTTCATAGACCTGGTTGCTTATTTCTCTCAAATCTGGCAACAGAGTGGGCAGGGCGCAGTGTCTAATTGTAGCAGTAAGCTAACGAGTACTGAAAGCTTTATTTTGTTTTGATCCAATGCTGCACAACTGAACTGATCCAATGCTGCTGTGAAAAAAAGAAAATATATCCATGTTGGATAGAATATCCAATTTAAATAAAAAAAATAACCTTAAGGGACAACTTGAATGCTCTTTTTCTTTTTTTTCTCTTAATGCATTGCATAAAGATCGGATGGGGAAAAATCGGTATCGGCAAATTGTCAAAATCAAATGATCGGAATCGGATCGGGAGCAAAAAAAGGTGATCGGGACATCCCTAATTAATGTGTGATTATTTTTGTATTGCTTGATTTTTATTTGTCTTTAACGATATTTATTTGTTGTTCTTCTCACTATCTCTGTAAAAGCGACTTTGAGCACCTGTAAAAGCGCTAACAAATAAATCTATTATTATTATATTATGGAGGCGTGTGTCGCAGTGGACTAGTGCGTTGGTGTTGGGATCAGGGGAGCACAGGTTCAAACCCCACTGCAGTCAGCATGTCCTTGTGTCCCTGAGACACTTCACCCCCAAATTGCTCCTGTGGGGATTGTCCACAGTATTGAGTATGTAAGTCGTTTTAGATAAAAGAAACATGTAATGTAATATTAATGATCTGAAAACCTGAGCGAGCCAGAGAGGCTTATTTATGTCTGTATTCTCTAGTAGCAATAGTTAGGGCTTATACATTTGAAAGATAAGTTAAATAAAAATTACACAGATAGAAACAGAGCCTGCGCTACAGAGAAACAGGTTTTTGAAATCAATAATAGCATGACAACAAACTCACAACTCTCAATGCAACAGAGAAAATAACAGAAATCTGCGAAAGTGACTTTATAGCCCTGAATAAAAGCCTTAAAATGTTAAAGGACCCTTTGACAGGTAACCACACAGAGGCAGAATGGGGGTACACTCTGAGAGCTATTTATTTAGAGAGGCAAGGTAAA
>NW_011369142.1:0-6700 GCF_000735185.1 Notothenia coriiceps | reverse complement strand
GAGGCACTACATACTGATATACACCTGAACATCAGCAGGAGAGGACTCTTTAAAGTAGAGACACTACATACTGATATACACCTGAACATCAGCAGGAGAGGACTCTTTAAAGTAGAGACTCTACATACTGATATACACCTGAACATCAGCAGGAGAGGACTCTTTAAAGTAGAGACTCTACATACTGATATACACCTGAACATCAGCAGGAGAGGACTCTTTAAAGTAGAGACACTACATACTGATATACACCTGAACATCAGCAGGAGAGGACTCTTTAAAGTAGAGACACTACATACTGATACACACCTGAACATCAGCAGGAGAGGACTCTTTAAAGTAGAGACACTACATACTGATATACACCTGAACATCAGCAGGAGAGGACTCTTNTACGTGATAGGCTAAGTGGCGGGACATCTCTAAGCGGTTGACCAATCACAACAGAGCCGGCCAGCTAACCAATCAGAGCAGACTGGGCTCTGGTTTCAGACAGAGGGTGAAAAGAGGTGCTGCAGCACAGGCAGTATGAGAACAATAGAGAGCTTTTTGAACATTAAAGCATGGAGACATGTCCCAGTAGAGACAATACATACTGATATACACCTGAACATCAGCAGGAGAGGACTCTTTAAAGTAGAGACACTACATACTGATATACACCTGAACATCAGCAGGAGAGGACTCTTTAAAGTAGAGACACTACATACTGATATACACCTGAACATCAGCAGGAGAGGACTCTTTAAAGTAGAGACACTACATACTGATATACACCTGAACATCAGCAGGANTCTTAAAAGTTATGTAATTATAATTGCTTAATGCTACAAAAGAAAAATAGGTTTCGCGAATGTAATGGAGTTATGACACCTGTTAGGGGTGTCCTCGTTAGACCCCTCCACTTCCACTAGAGTCCCTGTGTTGTGTACGACTGACTGTCCAACCCCAAACTTGTGACACGAGGGGACTAGGGTTGGTGGGTTTGCGTGACAGGTGACGCGGTGTGCTGAAGGTTATTGAGAGGCTTATTTATGTCTGTATTCTCTAGTAGCAATAGTTAGGGCTTATACATTTGAAAGATAAGTTAAATAAAAATTACACAGATAGAAACAGAGCCTGCGCTACAGAGAAACAGGTTTTTGAAATCAATAATAGCATGACAACAAACTCACAACTCTCAATGCAACAGAGAAAATAACAGAAATCTGCAAAAGTGACTTTATAGCCCTGAATAAAAGCCTTAAAATGTTAAAGGACCCTTTGACAGGTAACCACACAGAGGCAGAATGGGGGTACACTCTGAGAGCTATTTATTTAGAGAGGCAAGGTAAACAGGTAAACAACAAGGCTCTCTCTCTCATCCCCTGAGGCCTGCACCACGAGGGGGAATAAAGTGGGTCAAGCCGCCATCTTTGTTTGGTCTTATCTCAACTTTTCCGGTATCACAGAGCTGGCTCCCTTACAGGCGGTGTAAATCACCATGGTAACCTAACCTATGCTCCGGAGCCGGTTAACTTCAGAGGAGAAGATAACGACCTGAAACCTTTCCAACTGCAATGCAATGAGATCACTCTAAACACACAGCTATACATCCTACAGGTTCCTGATCATATACTGACTTCATGATTAACCATAAACAATCAATGCCTCTGCAGATAGCTGTTACACATTTTACATTTGTACACTTGAAAACAAGTCTTCTAACAAACAAAGGGATAGTTTACACTAAATAACTCATGTTGATTGCAGCTGCTATTGGATTGCAAGGTTTCTCCCCTTCCCAACACCTCCAGATTACTGAGATACTTTTACACAGTTACTCCATCGCTGTAGCTCAACACAACATGAGGCAACTTTGGGATAATAACCTCAATTCAGAATTAAAGGGGCCCTATTATGCTCTTTGGGGTTTTCCCTTTTCCTGTAGGTTTTGGTGCATGCAAACGGTCTGCACACCACACTGAAATGCCTTAATTGGACAGTGACATCACTACGTAATACTCGCGCTTCTATTGGCTAGCGCATCAACACATTGTACGTGATAGGCTAAGTGGCGGGACATCTCTAAGCGGTTGACCAATCACAACAGAGCCGGCCAGCTAACCAATCAGAGCAGACTGGGCTCTGGTTTCAGACAGAGGGTGAAAAGAGGTGCTGCAGCACAGGCAGTATGAGAACAATAAAGAGCTTTTTGAACATTAAAGCATGGAGACATGTCCCAGTAGAGACACTACATACTGATATAAACCTGAACATCAGCAGGAGAGGACTCTTTAAAGTAGAGACACTACATACTGATATACACCTGAACATCAGCAGGAGAGGACTCTTTAAAGTAGAGACACTACATACTGATATACACCTGAACATCAGCAGGAGAGGACTCTTTAAAGTAGAGACTCTACATACTGATATACACCTGAACATCAGCAGGAGAGGACTCTTTAAAGTAGAGACACTACATACTGATATACACCTGAACATCAGCAGGAGAGGACTCTTTAAAGTAGAGACACTACATACTGATATACACCTGAACATTAGTATAAATGGTTCTACCAAGGGTTCTAGGTCTCTGTCCCGCACCCGTCCCCTCCGTCTATATGTAGGTCACTACATGTGAGTGGTATAGTTCTTGTTCCGCATTGTGTCACTGGTACACAAGTCATATGGGTGTGTCACCAACCGTTACATGAACAGTAACTTTACCTTATCTCTCTCTTTCTTAGTTATGCGACATTGAACGTAGACTGTCCTGGAAAAGTCGTAATAGCGTCATAGCTGAGCCCGATGCTAGAAGTGAGATCTTTACCTTGTTTATTATTGTAACGTTGGATATAGTATGTAAAAGATAGTTATTTAACGCATTAGTTTCGTATCGTGCAGCAAAGTAACCCAAAGGACGAGTACAAACCACACCTCCCACTTACTTGTCCAGCCGTAAAGACCGGTTTGTGTTGTGAAGTCTTCATACTTTGTATCTGTATCTTCAAAGGTGAATCATTTCGCCTCCAATTTTGTAAGTATGTCTTTATACGTGTTTGTTGTACCGTTCTAGTAACCCTGGAATCACTATGTCCTTCCAGTAGAATATTGTAAGTTTCATATCACCCCCTACCTTCCTTCCACCCCAAATGTTCTTTCCCTCCTTTTACCAGTAAAGAGCCTATTCTTATGCCAGTATGTCCTGAGTAGTTTGTAATTTCATTATTTATCCCTTCGTAGGTTGGCCTTTCAAGATATGTTGACATCGGTCGGTCTTTGACACTCGTACAAAGTGACGAAACGTCCTTTATATCATGAGTCCTCTTTACACAAAAAGGTCTGTGACTTTTTTCGTTTTAAGGATTACTGAACAGCGATAGTCCTGACAATCCCTTTTGTAGTCCGCTTATATATTAACACTCTAATAATTAAAGATTCTCCTTTAACTATTTAAATTTTATTTAGATCTCAATAACCAAAAACAAAACAAAAACAAAGAAACAAAACAAAGACTGAATCAGAGAACAGGGTGAGGTCAGGTCAACCACCGCCATTACGTGGATGTTTCAACCAAAACGTTTGCGGTTATTGGGCTTTCTTCTCCTTCCTCTTCATCTCCATCTCAAGGGACACCTGCTAAGTGCGGTCTAGAAACCACATCAACTCGAGAGACAATACACAATTTCTGAGGTAGACGGCTAACTTTGATAGTTTGAGGCGCTTGTAAATCGTGGTCTTTGTCGATAGTGGCAGCCGTGGCCTTGCCTTGAGGAGGCCACCTACTTTGCCGTAATCCTGCTGGCATTGAAACCACTTCAAACCACAGATTTTTCATACAAACCTGAATGTAAAAATTGTTGCAGATGGTTGACGTCGACACCTTCGAGTTGTGTAGAGTGAGTTGCCGTGGACGAAGAGAATTCAGTGGTTGTATACTTCGATAAAACGCCGATAAGATAAATTCACGGGAAGAGTGTATGGAATTATGGAGTGTCTGTTATGTTCCCTTTGAGTAACACAAAAATGAAGTGATGAAATGTACAAGATTGCGAGATCGGCAATCATCATGGGTCTCGACATCCTTATGAGGACAAGGTGTTCCATTTGCAGGTACGTAAGTGTTTACAACGTCGCATCTGTGTTAATCTTTATGAGTTAATGTTACCGTCTCAGATGAACTCACCTTACACGAAACCCGTGAAAGTAGTGACCTATTATTCATTAAATTGAGTGAACTAGAAATTACGTTAAATTTAATCGTAAATTTCCCCTTAACAACATAGAAAAAATGAGTGAAATAAACAAACTGTCCATTTCAATATAAAGTCTAACTACTATAGTTACAAAGATTCTTATGACATCCCCACTTCATAAAAGAAAAATTCACATTTACTTGTAAAATTTGGGGAAAAACCTAGTACGAATAATTGGGATGTAAAATATCATTGTACAGACTGACCCTTGTAAACGTGAAACCTGATGTAAATAGATAATGAATTTTCATGTAAATCCAAATAGATGTTAGGTTCTTGAAGCGAAGCCTTCCAAAAACTTACGTGTGATAATGAAACAATTTCTCATAAAAGTGAATTCATTATCTTAGACTTATGAAGAAAGTGGTGACTAATTTTATAAAGAGCTTTTGTTGGGCCATCTACAAACTAAGTTAAATACCAATTTCAATGTCATCCCCATTTAATTAAGACTTACATCGCAAAGAAACAAGTCCCCACAACAATTGTGGTCATATCGGTTCACATAAATATGACAACAATGAAACACATAAGACGCTAAAGACACCAGGCTTTGTGAAGAGGTCGTCCACCACAACACCAACAGTCGGCACGGTCGACGGAGATAAAACAACGTCGGAGTGGTTGACTTACATCGTACGTGGCAGGAAGCTCGTAGTACAGGCGGGGGCGTGTCTGCGCACGATAACAAGGGGGTAAACTTTGAAGCTCTTAAAACCGGCGAAAAAACCACACGTTACAGGGTGAGTAAGTCTTTCGAATAATCTGTGGCGAAAGTGTGCGTGTGCACTGATTTTGGCCTCTTCAAGTCCAGATCACCTAATTTCGTACTGTATTTCCCTCCTCCCAGTGGTCAGTCGACAGTTAGTCCTTGCCACTCCACTATACCCACTTGTTAGTTAACCTGTTATACTTTATATTAACAAATTACGACAAAAAACTATCACCCAACGGAACGGACGAATTTCTTGGGCGTTGTAGCGATTTACAATAATTTTAATCTCTAATGCAACGAACTCATGTTTCCTTGACAAATAGGGAATAAATTAGGAATTATATACTAAGGGGAAACAATACTGAAGTGGATGATTCTCAATTTACTAGTGTTATACTCTATGTAATAGTAAAATACACCGGTAATTTTGCTGATTTGATCGTGTGAGCATAACTGTATCCTTGGGGTACACCTTTCAATTGTCGGAAACCTTTTTTCATGTAGAAAATTTTCGATTGGTACAAAATGTGCAATACGTACTAAACTGTGTCTAGTAGTAAAATGTCGAATTTTACACAGTTTTTATAGGTGCCTGTTCGACGAAAATCACTATTGTTATAAAACGGAAGGATTTAATTCCTGGAAAAGACTATATAAAATCCCTCAAGTAAATCCTAAATTGTTACACCATCAATGTTACAAAACCGAGAAAACTCTGTGCATCACAATCCTGGGTTTATTCCCTATTTTTTATCGTTTGATATCATTTAACCTACTATGTTTGATAAGTCCCCCGACTATCTAATGAACGAAGTCGCGTCGTACCAGTATGTAAACCGTGGACCATTCCTAAGCAGCCGCGAACCGTGATTTTTTCAGATCAAAGGTTTGGACCGTTGGAATTAGTTATATGTGTCGAGACTAGATACTACTGAAAAGGTTATGACGATGAACTATAGTCTGAGAAAGGAGAATGCTTGAGCGGGTGTTGCTCGAGCTAATACAGAAGATTAGAAAGTTATAGTGTGGCTGGACCGTACTCGGGATTTGGGTCATGAAACAATTAGACCTATCTACACAGGGTTAAAATATAGCAAGTGAGTAGACTTTATTACACAAATTTGACAAATGTGCCCTTCGTCATTAACCCTGAGTGGTTGATCAACGAGAATTAAAGACGAGATTATATCCTAAAAATCACAGTGTGACTAACATAACAGGGATGGTTTTGGTTGTGTGTATGTGTGTGTGGGGGGTGTGTGTGGGGAGCGGACACTACCTCTGTCAAACTGCCCGAAGAGGCTCTGTGAAGACGACACACACACACACACACACACACAAACACACACTACACACACACACTGTACACACACACACAACACACACACACACACACACACACACACACTACACACACACCACCACAACACACAACACACACACACACCACACTACACAACACACCAACATCACACACTAACACCACACACAACCACACACACACACACACACAACACACACACCGACACACACACACACACACACACTACACACACACACACACACACACACACTACACACCACACACACAACACACACACACACACACACACACACCCGTGACGACCCCCAAAGGTGGATAGTCCGTCTCACACTTTTCAAAATGAGTGGGCTCGACTACTACCGGGAAAGTGCGACTCTTTGACGAGACCAAAACCATCCAACATCCAGTTCAATTACAAAC
>NW_011369141.1:0-3445 GCF_000735185.1 Notothenia coriiceps | reverse complement strand
AAGATATATTATACAAGAAAAATCTGTTGAAATGTCATGGTTTTTTTATGTTTAATATTGCATCGAATATTTCCAAAATTCACCAGCTTAACTTCCCATGGATACTTTCCAGAAATTTACCAGAAACGTTCCGCCCCTTTGCAACACTAGTTCTCTATGATCGCTGCTTCCAGTCTGAACAGAGCAGCATCTTCCTGAAGGTGTGTCTGAGCTCGGCGCTGCGGAAGGCGTAGATGGCCGGGTCGATGGCGGCGTGGCTCACCATCAGAACCACGTGCAGCTGGAACAGGGAGCGGTAACACTCACAGTACGGGTTCATGGGGCACACCATGAGGAGAATGAGGTGGAGGAAAAACGGCGTCCAACACACAACGAACGCCCCAAAAAGGATGGTCAGAGTCAGGGCCCCTCTCATGCTGCTGCCCCTCCACCGCTGGCGGCCAAACTTCCCCCCACTGCTGCTGGGCAGGGCAGCAATCTTTCTGGCATGGATGCGTGCCAGCATGAACATGTAGAAGTAGAGGAAGCAGATCATTGCCAAGGAGACGACAAAGAAGGCAACAAAGCAGATCATGATGAACTTGGATTGGAAGAACCTCACCATGAGCACGGCTGACACCCCGCATGTTATCCAGATTACCCCCAAGATAGTCTTTGTGCGCCGCATAGTCATGATGTTGTGGTATCGCAGAGCATGGAAGATCGTGATGTAGCTGGAAAGAAAAACAAGTGATTCTATTATATGCTCAGTCAAGATTTTGGCGTTGTTTTACACTTGTGCTGTACACTGCATAAATAATGTGCATAAGGTCCAACTGAAAGCTCACTAAGCTTGTTGTCAAAATCTATGCCTCACCCAGCCTTTCCTCAAACTGGAGAGACACATTTAGCAACTATGGATAATTTGATGAATGAATTTCATGCATGTTTAGAGTCACTTCATATTTGTATACCATACTTGCATGATCTGAAATGAGTGGCTGTGTGGAAGGTGTAACATATTGTAAACAAGGTACTACTAGAAAGTGACACTTACAGTCCTTGTGGTAAAGCGTGCATGCAATATTGCAGTGGGCTTTAAATGAGCTCTGGATCTATGAGGCAGAGCCCTGAGGAAAGTTCAGACTTTCAGCAAATTCTCCCCAGAGTCCTAGTTAGTGAGGCCTGATGAATTTAAATATGAGCAGAGGATAATTGGTTGTAGGGTCCACAGTCAACAGAGAAACTAAAGAGCACAGCAGTAAAATGGAACTAAACTGCTTTGCTACGGGGATTCTGGTGTATTAGTGGGGTGAAATAAATGTATACCATCACAGATGCAAGTCCACCCCTCACTCTTTGAAGCATATGGTTTAAAAAACGGCTGGAAACGTGCAAATCAAAGCCATTCATACATACCGGTCCACAGCAATAGCCAGGAAACTGCTAATGGAGCCAACGAAGGACATACACAGCAAGGAGTCCATCACATCATCCAGGTTCATCTCAGAGGAACCTTTCTTCTCCAGCTGGCCCACGTTGGCAAACACAATCATCAGGGTCTCCCAGGTTTTAGTGAGGCTGGCCATGGTGTTGAAGGCTGCCAGGCTGCAGATGAAGCAGAACATGGGGGAGTGGAGGTTCCTGTTGAGTAGGACGGACACCACAACCAGCAGATTCTCAGCCAGGCTCACCACACCGATGGTGAAGAAGAGAGGGAGAGGAACCTTCACCTCGGGGCAGTCCGTCTGATTCACTGTGGTGGTGCTCATAGTTAGCCAAGATAGCTATCTGTCCATATTAGAAAGAGAACCATTCCAAGAAAAATGTTAACATGTCATCATTCTTATCTAATTGTTGGAATAGATTACACTGCAGCTAATTATAGATTGTCAGTTACAGCCTTGGCTTTTACAGTATCTTATTTTTTAAGTCCTGCCATTCTCTTCTACTCTATGCTTAGTGTATGTTATGTGAGAAGCAATGACTAGAGATTCAATCTGAACCAAAGTGGTTGTTTTTTCTAGGCTGATACAACGTGCTTCTTACTCCGCTGGGTTATCACACACATGGTAATGGTTGCAGCGAGCTTCGAACTGCAGCTGGTTTATCCATTTTGACAATTTTCACATAGGCCTCCTGAATGTGCTATTTTTAGTTGGTGGTTTTGGCACAACTCAGTCATCATGTAAAGCCATGTGGTCACAATTGCCTTTCTTTGGCTTTTTACATAGGGCACGTGTAATCGATGTTCTTCTCGGTGTTTTTGTTTAGATGGTGAATGTTTGATCTGGATTTGTTTTTTGTTTCTTTGTAAGCTCAAAGAAACAAAAAACTAATTGTCATGAAGTTAGTGTTTGCATTACATTTTTTCCTTTGAAATTCTTAATTCACATAACTAATGGTGTTATTTTAAAGAGCCTGTGACACGAGTTTCCCCCATCATCCAAACCCATACATTTGAGTAAATATTGTCCCCTTGAAAACCGTTACTGAACTGATTTTGGATATTTGTACTTTGATAACCATTAATCTGCCCTTCAATGTTGACCATATTCTGGATCTTCTCGGAGATTTATCAAATCCCGCCAAATTATGTGTGACGTCATTGCGGGCACAGCGCTCCAGCTGCACCGTTCAGGACCCCAGCATGCGCATGTAAACGCACGATGGCGCACACAGCAGCAAGCTCAGACAGCGATGACAGTTTAATTTTGAACGTGTCTGAGAGCTCATATGAGGCTGAAGGATCGGTTTATGTTGTATCTGTTAGAAGTTTAGGAATTAGGTGCGTCAATATGGGCGATAATACGGTCATGTGGACTGGGACTAAAAATCATCCCGGGACTCTCGACCGGCCCTCTTCGGTACCGCTAGTAAATTGTCAACGGGGGGATTGGGGGATGTGCTTGTGACTTATCCGGCCTTCGGTACCGGCCCATCGGGATTCGTCCCGATGGCCAGTCCGCCACTGCACCCAGCCCAGCCCACGTAAACTGTCAACGGGGGGAGCCTCGCTGCGGGGAAACGGTGGACCTAGTGTCCCGATCGGAGTCGGAATAATAATAAATAATCATAATCCGTGCATTTTATCCATTAATTTCCACAACATTGTGGTAAAAAAAACACACGTTTAATCCATGTTGGTGTACTACAACTACAAAAAGCATCGGTTTGTTTTTTCATCAGGAAATGCAGACCGGCTCAAACAAACGATTTAAATCATCCTCCTCACGATCATTTAATGTATCATATGTTCGCCGAATTGACATGAAAGCACTAATAAATGTAGTTTCATCCACTTGAGTTTACAACTACAAAAATAATCGATTTATTTTTATATCACATCCGACGGGAGGAAATTCAGCAGCTCTCACTACCGATTTTTTATCCTAATTTAATCATCATCTTCACCACGATCATTTATGTTCGCCGAATTGACATGAAAGCACTGACAAATATGAAT
>NW_011369140.1:0-2742 GCF_000735185.1 Notothenia coriiceps | reverse complement strand
AATCTCACCTTGCTAATCGATATCTTGTTTGTGCAGATACGATAAGTAATAAGGATATTTAAGCTGTGAGTTCTGTGCTAAGTGCTAAGGGCTCATTTAGATGCTTCTTGTGAGACTTGTGTTCTGTTTCGGTAAAAATTGTTCGTATCGTCAGGTAGCTGAGTTTCTTCCCGTTAAGTGAGTATGGAACATTAATAGTTTCAGAAATGTTAAGAAGCCCTGAGACACAGTTTCGTGAAAAAAACAAACAGGTTAACAGGTTCTTAACAAATAATCAGAGGGGAATTTCTTGTTTGTTTTTAACTTGTGATGTGTCATTTTGTAAAGCACTTTGAGCTGCAGGTGTTAAATGCAAAGTGCTATATAAATAAAGCTTCATTATTATCATTATATGTTTGTATATCATATGAATATAGGGCTGTTTTTGATGTGGTTAAATATCTAAATAAATTGTGGAAAGACTAAACATCAGTGTTTCTATTTGATACGTTAATGTGGTTGTAAGCAAATTAGAGCTTCTGGAGTCTAAGTGTATTCTCTCGATTTTTAGATGTCTCCTTAAATCAACTTTTAAATGTATTTGTTAGAACATGGCACCCCATGTGTTACATATCAAAATGTTCAGGACATTCTCTGGTCTTGCTAGAAATGCAAGTCACTCCCCTTAGAGCACTGTGTGGTGAGATAATTAGCTCTAAAGCTGAACATTAGACAATCCGATTTTTGGAAATCCTCAAAACTCTTGTGAAAACACAAATGTACTCATGGCATCACATTTTTGGGGCGTTTTAGATTTGGTTTGAATGTGTCTGGTTCTGTACCTGGACTTCATGCCTGGTTTGACCTCCACCACTTTGTCGGAGACGTGAACGACTCGAATGTGAACTTCTCCGGCCTCCGTGTAGCAGTGCCTCTTCAGATAGTCGTTCACTCTGTTCTCCAGGTGGCTGCCAAGCTTCGTCTGAGGCAACCCTGCGAAGAGAAGAGGAAAGAAATCACTTCACTGATGCTTAAACATGCAGGGAGAAAACAAAGCTACAAAAAACCTGACTTGGAAGAAATCAAAGTATGTTTGTGTGTGTACTTGTGACATTCATTTGGTGGCAGGATAATGTGCGACAGAGGTGTCATTTGAATTGGTTCAATGTGATACCTCCAAGCATTACAATTGAAATCATGCTAAAATGGTTTAGTATAAAAGCATTAAATGCCTTTCTTGTTAAAAAAGTTCTACATTTACTCCTTTTTAAAATTGTTTTTTTATGAAACAGATTCTCTTAACATTAGAACCGCCAGAGGTCGCCGTATACCTAAAACCGCCAACGGGTCAAATGTACCCGCTATTGATTTTCAAGGTACAATGTTCTTTTATTTATCATGTAGAACAGTGAGTTTTGATCGCACAGGGATGAAACTTATACCAAGTGCAGATAGCATGAAGTAGAAAATATCGCCACCAGTGCTGATTTAAACGCTGTCTGTCTGTCTGTCTTTCTGTCTGGAACCGGAGTAGACAAAAGGCGTCGCTATGGCAACACGTCATGTTTACGCTGCATTTTCTATGAGGTAAATATTACCCGCTGGCGGATATAGGTATAAACGGATTTTCTTTTTGCGATTTTTTCAATCTGACTTCATATTGACCATTATTAACAACAGCGGGTGCTACCTAACACACTTTCAGGAAAAGTCACTCACTGGGAGACTTCAATATGTTGTTGAA
The DNA here is from genome assembly GCF_000735185.1 of Notothenia coriiceps. NCBI lineage: Eukaryota > Metazoa > Chordata > Actinopteri > Perciformes > Nototheniidae > Notothenia > Notothenia coriiceps. Next base: position 1,019 of record NW_011369140.1, on the reverse strand, counting down.
AAAAAGTTACACACAATCAAAAAACAGCTGCGGGTAAAATTGACCCTTTGGCGGTTCTAGTGTTAAAGCTCACCAGCAAATTAACTGTCATTATCACAGAATATAAAAAGCTGTTTTCCCGATAAAAGCATATTTCTAGCGGCCTCATACAAAAATGCCATTACCATGAGAAAGAAAATATGGGTCATTCTGAGATAAAGATAGGAGATACATCATCTCGCCCCAAAAATAATAACAAGAAACTGATTAAATCAAATGTCTAAAAGATGGCCGTTTTATAGACCAGAACCACACTTACTTTTGGCCGAATACTTGTTCTCCTTCCTCGTCTTGTTTGTCTTCTTTAAGCAGCCGTCACATACAAAACTGTGAGGAAAAGCAGAGTTGAGTTAGTGAATTAAATAAATAAAAAACATATTGAGCTAACTTCCCAATAGGGATGCTCCGATCGCCAATTTTGGGGCCGATACCGATCCGATCGAGTGGGCGGGGCCTATGGGGATCTTCCATTTAAAGTGATGTTTAAAACTCTCATTCACTGGCGCTTCCAGAAACAACAACCAACATAATTATTACATTCAAATGAAGTACATTATGCAAGTTTACATTAACTTTGGATAATAACACGGGAGAAATGAGCGGAAGCGCTCTCTTTTCCTCTCTCCCCCCTCTCTCGCTCTCTGGCCGTTTCTCAATCTCGAGGAAACTGGCTTCCAAGCCAATATTTCAAGGATGCTACGTCATCGAGTGCCGCCGAAGGACTGTTCCAATCTCCAGCATACTTGGAATTCCACCGAGGCCGCGTCCTTGGTTTGGGGGTAATTTCGAGGCTGCACATGTGTAGACTTCGCGTCCTTCAAATCCCCACAATTCTTTGCGCACGGACCAATTTCCCTAAATCTGTGGCGGAAAATGTAAGGCGGGGCCTCTCATATGACGCACACCTGCACACTTGCTCGCCTGTTCCACTCTTCGTTTTCCGAATGCCAGGAAGGATTCTTGCCTAGCTTCTGAAGGAA
>NW_011369139.1:0-3936 GCF_000735185.1 Notothenia coriiceps | reverse complement strand
ACACGCCTGCCGGCAAGCTTTTTTTGAAGCTGTAGTGTGGACGGGCCGTTAGAGCTTGTGAAGATGATGGTAGCTGCTTTTTGGACGTTGTATTACGTATATCATATTTTGTGATTTTTCAAAAGGCATGTGCAAGGATTTAGGTGTCTGATATTGATTTATAAAAATGTTGCATATTTGGGCTTTTATACAAATGTAAAATAAGTGTTATACATCTTTGTGTGTGGCACACATTTAAGAGGGATTGACCTTTCCCTAGATTATTAACTGTGTTGGTCTGAGAAATTCACTCAAATCTATCTAACCCTAATAGAGAAGCAAACGAAGCACACCTGAAAGTACAAGCCTGGACGGCAAAACTTTATACCCAGTATATTGCCATAAATATGATGGTGGATTATCAGTAAAAATGTCTTCGTGACACAAAGACATTGGATTAACCTTGAGTGGCGTTTTTATTCCGTTGAACACAACTTTTGATCACAAATCAAAAAAGGTAAGACGTAATTATTGTAATATTTTTGAAACCGGATGTTGTTTACTTTCTCTTTTCTGGCTGATAGCTCCCGAATTCGGGGTCGTACAGCAATAACATTACATGTGTGGAATCTGTGGAGTCTCAGCTTTAATCGGATATCTTGTTTGTGCAGTGACGATAAGTAATAAGGGCATTGCTACCGTGAGTGCTGTGCAAAAGTCCGTTAGCATTAGTTAGCATTTTTTCGCTCCATGCTAATTCAAAGGCTTGGTATTACTCTTATGTTTCTTTTAGCTAAAAATGGTTCATATTGTCAGTTAGCTGAGTTTCTTATCGTTAAAAGGTTATGGAACATTAATAGTTTCATAAATGTTAAGAAGCCCTGAGACATAGTCTCGTAAAAAAACGGTGGGAGGGGTCCACTGGGGGGACCCTCGGGCTTAAGAGGTTAAGCCCTGAGCCTGTTTTTCAGGTCTCAGGCTCGAAAATGTATCGGGGGTGCGGTGTAGAAGAGGTTAACTCATGAGCTTCTAAAAACTTGTGTAAATATGTGGATATCAAACTTCCTAACAAAACATGTAACTATCATAAATGTGTGTTTGCCACAGATCATATGTTCTGTAATATTCAAAATCCAATATTCAAAATCCTAATGCTTTTTGACGAGGGAGCCCTTGGGACGCTGACTTCCAGGTTGGTCTGCGAAGATACCTCATCACTGCACCACTCGTTATTTTGAACATACATTTTGCTTTAATAGCCTCACAGTGACTGTCATTATTTTCTTACGTTACAACCAGGCTCACCAGACATTAGCCATTTTGCTCCCAGGAGTCTGAGTTAGTGTGAAATCTACTAAAGAGCCCGTAGGGGGGTAATAGCTAAGTGAGTGCCTGTGCTTCTGTCTTTTATTGTCTGCCTTGATGAAATGGGTGGGTTGGCTCCGTCTGTCCATCTTTCTCTCAGTCATGATGATGCTACAGTGGTAAAAGAGACAAAACACAGCATTGAATGATACATATATATTTACCATTTATCTCTTGTGGCACATTATGATTATGCTCATATGTTGATAGTAGCCTGTTGAATAACACTTAAACACAGAATCTCTCACACAGCTGGTACCTAAGTCCCTGAGGTTTCATGAGAATCTGAAATATTTAATTCCTCTGTTATGTATAGTTTTCTTGGGTTTTACATGTTTGTTGAATTGTTTTTATTTAACACTTGATATGCATCATTGATCATACTTTGCCAAATTGAGCAACAGATTGGTCTTATTTCAGAGTTTCGTCCCCTTACGGCCTGTCCACACAGCAGCGTTACAAAAAATCTTCCAACGCTTCTGCCCATTCACTTTGAATGGGGTAACGTCACTTTGCCTCACTTTTCGCCAAACTGCATTGTGGGGAAGCAAAGCGGAGATTTCCAGGCATCTCAGGATTCAAAAGTTGAGCAATGTTCAACTTTTGAAGCTGACGTGGGAGCATCAGCCAATCAAACCGCGTGTAAGCTGGGAGAGCCAGACCGCAGTTCATTTTCTATATTCCTAACAAAATGGAGGAGAAATTAGTTATTGCGGCAGCAAATCACCCGGTTCTTTATGACCATTCCCTATTTACTTACCGGGATACAAACCAGAGGAACCAGGCATGGAGGGAGGTGGCAGAAACAGTGGGTGAAACTGGTAGGTTTTTCGCCTGTTTGGGGATTTTACATCCAGTTTACTTTGTTTTAACATTGCTATTGCTTTGTATGTCGGGGGCGGGAGATTCATGTGATTGGTTGTTGGTCGCGTTGCTCGCAAAAAATCCCCAAGCTTCAGATACGCCCACCTCCAAGATTTTTTTTCGCTGCTGTGTGGACGTACCGTAAAGATACAAAACTGCACTGTTCCTCAGTCATTACTGCAGGTAATGCTTAATATCCATAGTATGTTCTGCTATGTCATGTTGGAAACAGATATCCTCATATTGTATGCATGGTGTATGCAAGTGTGTAAAACAATATAAATCGTATAAATAAGTCTTACATTATTGTAGCGTGCTGGTTCTGGTCCTGTAGGGACAAACTGTTGGTTCATGGACCCAAGTCTGATGTTGATGCCTGTAACTGCTATGCCATTGATGTGTGTGTGGTTTAACGCCCTTCAAAATGCTGTGTTTATCAGTGGAATATAGGGATATGCATCTCCATCACTGAGGCCTATGCAATGCACATCTTGATACGATATATTAACGATACATTTGAAACACCAGGCGATGCATACGATTCGCCCCTGTTGTGATACAGATCGATACGATTTGATTCAACATTATGCGATTCAGGGAGAAAAAAAAACTTGGACCTTTCACAAACAGGCCTTTTCACAAGTCCTTTGTAGTAGTGTTCTGTGTCTCCAGAGTACAGTACCATTGTATAACACCTGACATCCATCCATCCATCCATCTTCTCCCGCTTATCCGTGGTCGGGTCGCGGAGGTAGCAGTTCCAGCAGAGAGCCCCAAACTTTCTTTTCCCTGGCCACATCAACCAGCTCTGACCAAGGCGCTCCCAGGCCAGCGAAGTGATAAAATCCCTCCACCTGGTCCTAGGTCTACCTCGGTTTCTTCCCAGCTGGATGTGCCTGGAACACCTCCCTAGGGAGGCGCCCAGGTGGCATCCTAACTAGGTGCCCGAACCACCTCAACTGGCTCCTTTCGACGCGAAGGAGGAGCGGTTCAACTCCGAGTCGCTCCCGGATGACCAAACTTCTAACCAGCCACCCTGCGGAGAAAACCCATCTCGGCCCCTTGTACCCACGATCTCGTTCTTTCGGTCATGACCCATCCTTCATGACCATAGGTGAGGGTAGGAACGAGGAAAATGGCCCGGTAAACAGAGAGCTTTGCCGTCTGGCTCAGCTCCCTTTCCGTCACAACGGTACGGTAAAGCGACCGCAGTACCGCTCCCGCTGCTCCGATTCTCCGACCCATCTCACACTCCATTGTTCCCTCACTCGAGAACAAGACCCCGAGATACTTGAACTCCTTCACTTGGGGTAAGGACTCATTCCCTACTTGGAGTGGACAGTCCATCGGTTTCCTGCTGAGAACCATGGCCTCAGATTTGGAGGTGCTGATCCTCATCCCTGCCGCTTCACACTCGGTTGCGAACCGATCCAGTGAGTGCTGAAGGTCGCAGACCGATGAAGCCATCAGAACCACATCATCTGCAAAAAGCAGTGGTGCAATCCTTAGTCCACCGAACTGCAGACCCCCTCCCCCACGACTACGCCTCGAAATCCAATCCATGTATATTACAAACAGGATTGGTGACAAAGCGCAGCCTTGGCGGAGGCCAACCCTCACCGGAAATGGGTCCGACTTACTGCCGAGGACCCGGACACAGCTCTCGCTTTGGGAGTACAGAGATTGGATGGCCCTGAGTAGAGACCCCTCACCCCATACTCCCGCAGC
>NW_011369138.1:0-2130 GCF_000735185.1 Notothenia coriiceps | reverse complement strand
TAACAATTTCTCCATTCACTCTTTTCTCCCGATATCTGCAGAAGACAGGACAAAAACCTTAAGCATTTCTGCCTGTTTAATGAAATATTTTAGTCGTATAATCATTCTTGGTGGCATGTTAAATTTGATTTCTGCGTTTCTGGAGTCTGGTGGTTTTAGTCCTGAAACTGTCCCTGAGTCTGGTGGTTTTAGTCCTGAAACTGTCTCTGAGTCTGGAAGTTTTAGTCCTGAAACTGTCTCTGAGTCTGGAGGTTTTAGTCCTGAAACTGTCTCTGAGTCTGGAGGTTTTAGTCCTGAACCTGTCTCTGAGTCTGGAGGTTTTAGACCTGAAACTGTATCTGAATCTGGTGGTTTTAGTCCTGATGCTGCGGTACCTCCTGCCAGCCGACAGTGTTTAATACTTCATGTAGCTGCCTATATATGAATAATTCACTGAAGAGACCCATCAGAGTGATCTTAGCGGCTGTAATTAAAGACGCTTTGATGGACGTCAGTTTTCTGCTCCACAGGGTCTCAGCAGGAGAATCAACTCTGGGTATTCTGCTGGTAAATCATTTCCAGAAACAGGAAGACCCCTCCCTATGGGGGGTCTGAACCCCATTCACTTGTTCCCCTACATGAAGATGTGTTGAAGTTATTGAGTGAACTGAAATGTAAAGTGCTGTATCATCAGCATAAAGTCTCACTCTCCTCAAATCTCTGACGGCAAACTAGTTCCAAACATTTAAAAAGAGATCAAGTGGTTGGTCCAACCTGACAAAGTGAAGCAAAAAGACTCCTCAACAGAAACGCTTTCTAAAGACAAAGCTTCCATCAAGATCCTGCTTCTGCTTCCCGAAAGCTTTCGTCTGTTGTTCCAGCTCGTGTGTGTGTGTGTGTGTGTGTGTGTGTGTGTGTGTGTGTGTGTGTGTGTGTGTGTGTGTGTGTGTGTGTGTGTGTGTGTGTGTGTGTGTGTGTGTGTGTGTGTGTGTGTGTCATTAGTTCTGCATTATTAGCTGAGTGTTGGTGGACAGTTTTATTAGCCCTGTTGTTTTGGCTGCTTGGTTTTCTGGACGCGCTCTGAGTTGCCCGGTCGACCACGGAGGAATTCCTCCTGAAACACCGTGAGAAGAACGACTGATTTCTAACCTCCCGCCAACTGCATACTGGCACTGATTTATACTTCGTTAGCATTAAAATGGAGCTGTGTAATCTCAGAAACCAGCGATCTGTCTACCGAACAATACATCCTGGTTATCGATTTGCTCCAGCTCATTCTCTCCAGAGGACAAACCATCACTTTTATTAAAGCGACTCGAGTTGACTTTGACGGAAGTCTGATGTTCTCGTAGTGACCTCAGTTGATGATCAACTACAGTCGACGAATAGATAATCAGAATAACTGTGCAGTTATAAAGAAGACATGAAAACATATCAAACCATAAGCTTGATGTAGTCTTGTATATGATATCATTATGGTGGTATAAAATCACAAACTAAAGTGAACTAAGTCTATATTTATATAGACTTATCCGTCTATGAGCAGCAGTAAAGCTGAGTGCAGAGTCTCTGAATACAGTCTGTCTCTGGAAACATCCCACATGTCGAGGCCTGCAGCTCCACGGACATGCAGGAATTCACCACAAACAGCAGTAACCATGGAGACCGCTCAGTGTGTGTGTGTGGGACTCTCAGATATCTGAGTGATGTTTGGTTTTCCTCTCTGGACAGATTGAGGATGCGTCAGATAGATCTGAATAAAGTGCTGACTTCATGTTTTCAGGGTTTATCTGGCGTGCAGTGTAAAAGCACACACACACACATCTGATCTGAAAGTGTGTGAGTGTTTCTGAGCGTATTAGCATGCAGCGTTGTTAAATAAAAAAAATTAACTGCTGAGTATCTCAGAGGAAGAAACTGGAGAAATGACACTCAGAGAGCAGACGCTGCAGTTCAGTGTGTCGCTGTGTGAGAAGGACACTGACTCTGGTGTGTGTGTGTGTGTGTGTCAGTGTGTGTCTGTATGTGTGTGTGTCAGTGTCTGTATGTATGTGTGTGTGTCAGTGTGTGTCTGTATGTGTGTGTGTCAGTGTGTGTCTGTGCGAGTGTGTGTGTCTGTATGAGTGTGTTGACTCACACCGCAGCTCGGCT
>NW_011369137.1:0-3555 GCF_000735185.1 Notothenia coriiceps | reverse complement strand
CCTGCGGATGCCTTTCGGGCTCAAGAATGCCGCTCAAACATTCCAGCGCCTGATGGATTCGGTGCTGCAGGACTTACCGTTTGTGTTCGTCTACCTGGACGACATACTCGTCGCCAGCACTTCTGAGGGGGAACACCTGTCCCACCTCCGGGCCCTTTTCACGAGGCTCAGCCAACACGGGTTGATAATCAAACCTGCAAAGTGTCTGTTCGGGCTGTCTGACATTGACTTCCTTGGGCCCTGTTGGCGCATCCGTCACCCACGGCCCCCATCTTCATTACCACCGCATCGGACTACGCCGTCGGTGCGGTGCATGAGCAGTGGGTGGAGGGCGCCTGGCAACCACTCGCCTTTTTCAGCTGACGCCCAGGGAACGCAGAAGCAACGCTTTTGACCGGGAGCTCCTTGGACTCTGGCTGTCCGTGCCACACTTCAGATTTTTGCTGGAAGGCCGTGAATTTACGGCGTTCGTTGACCACAAGCTGCTCACGTTCGCCATGTCCAAGGTGGCGGAGCCTTGGTCTGCTCGCCAGCAACGACAGATTTCCTACACCTTGGAGTTCACCACGGACATCCAGCACGTGGCTGGCAAGTCAAACCTGGTCGCAGATTGCCTCTCCAGGGTCGCCATCGGGGCCGTCCAGCGTGCTAAGGTGCACCGCCACACGAAGGCCCCCCTGGAGCAGTTCCTAGTGCCTGAGAGGAGGTTTGAACATTGATCTGGTTGGTTCATTACCCTCCTCCCAGGGTCGTACCTACCTCCTAACTATAGTGGACAGGATGAACCGTTGGCCGGAGTCGGTCCCACTCGCCTCGACAACGGCGGCTATGTGTGTGTCGTTTCGGCACCCATTCAGACATTTCCTCAGACTGTGGTTCGCAGTTCAAGCCCGAGCTCTGGAACGCCGTGGCCGGGGGTTTGGGGGTTAAGCCCCACCGGACAACCGCTTATCACCCTCAGGCCAACGGCCTCTGCAAGCCATCGCTCCATGAAGGCGGCTCTCAGGAACGGCCTGACGGACGCTAATTGGGTGGACAAGCTGCCTTGGGTTATGCCTGGGCCTGAGGACCGCGCCTAAGGAGGATCTGCAGTGCTCCACGGCTGAGATGGTCTACGGTCAGCCGCTGAGGGTTCCAGGGGATTTCCTCCCCAATGCATCGGCCCCCTGGTCGGCGACGGCCCAGCGAACTTTACTGCAGGATGCCGCTAAGGCTTTTGCTCCGATCCCCACTGCTCATCACAGCACTCAGGTGTCCCGGGTTCCCGTGGGGCTTCGCTCAGCGGAGCACATGTTCATCCGGCACGATGCTCACAGAGGCCCCCTGCAGCCCCCTTACGACGGGCCTTTCCGGGTCTTGGAACACGGGGGCAAGCACTTGGTGGTCGATCTGGGTGGCAAGGCCGAGCACGTCTCGATGGACCGGGTGAAGGCTGCTCACCTGGGCTTGGACCAGTCAAGTCCGTGGTGGTCGGCATGTCGTTCCTCCCCGCCGCACAGACTTTGTGTATGGTTGAATCTGGGGGGGCTTGTATGGTGGAACATTACGGGACATAATTCACTGTGGCATATAGTGTGTGTTGCACCACGGACCTGTTAGAGAGTGTATCTTGTTGTTGTTGTTATCATTCTAGCTTGACAGTAGCAGGTAGCAAGTTATTCTTTCCTCTGTAAACCTAATGGAAAATAAAGTCTGGAGTTCCATACTTAAAGGTCCCATGTCATGGCCATTTCTACTAAACATAATTCCATTTTTGAGGTCTACTAGAATATTTAAATTGTGCAATTTTCCAAAATCACATTGGTTTCTCATACAGCATCTCTGTATAGTATGTGTATTCACTCTCTGTCCTAAACGGCTCACTCTGTTCTGAGAAAAAAAAAGCCTGAGCAGAGTGAGCACTGAAGCTGACTGACCGCCTCGGACGTGTTTCCAGCGTGTTTCATTCAATAGGTCAAAGTGCCTGATGTGATGCCTTCAGGAACAGTTACTAAAATAAACGCTCTGTATGATGTTGTCATTGTTTTTTTTTACTTTGACCATATAAATGTCGAAATAAGAAGAAATTACCCTGAAATGTGTTGATGACAGCTGTAAACCCCGATTTGGAGAATCTAAAAAAAAAATACACAGGCTTTGTGAAAAACGGTATACGGTCGAAAATGTAACGCAATGAAAGTCAGATTTCCGAGTGTACTTGAACGTAACATGGAACTTTTTTGGATCACATCCATGCCCGCATTGAATGGAGAAAGAAGAAGTTAAATAATAATAAAAATAAAAGGTGAGAAAACGTGCCTTAAGCATGGGTCGTTTCTCATTTCTCTAATTTGTATTCCTGGCAACAGTGGGGGATATAATACAGGCATTAAAACCTGTCATTTAAACCGCTTATCATTTGGATTTCATGCAATGGACCCAGACACAATGGTCTAAATTGGGGAAGTAAACAAATAATTGTTTAAAAATAGTTAGTAGATAAAGTAGTGTGTGCTATCCGTCCTGAAAGAGAAACCCTTCCTCTTTTTCAGTTTTCCTGTTAAAATGTTTATTTTGGGAAATGTTTCATAAATGAATCGATCGTCTGAGGACCGAGGGTGCCATACGTTTTACAGATTGCAAAGCGCCCAGCGACAAATGTGTTATTTCGGCTATTGAGCTACAGATATATTTAAAAAATACTATAAAAACAGACATAGTACAACATCAAAAACAAAACAAATCCAACAACAGGTCAATAAAAAGAGAAAAGGTCCAAAGCAGATTTCTGGTAAATATATAAAACTTTATTTAAACGGCTCCTTCATATTGAACATGTTTAAGAATAAAGTCAGTTTGGACAGGTTCAAATAGAGCTGAATTAACAACAAACAGTTATTTACACACAAAGACAAATGAGGACATAAATAAACATTACAGGGCGACTGTGGCTGTGAGGGAGTGCGGTCGTCTTTCAACCAGAAGGTTGTGGGTTCGATCCCAGCCCATGCAGTCAACATGTCGATGTATCCTTGGGCAAGATACTTAACCCTGAGTTGCTCCCGATGGCCCAACGGTGTGTATGTGTGGGAATGTTAGGTCCTAGAGTAAGGTACACTGCTCTGTATGAATGGGTTTGAATGGGTGAATGACATGTAGTATGTAAAGCGCTTTGAGGGGTCTTAAAGACTGGATAAAGCGCTATATAAGTACAGTCCATTTACCATTTAAACCGAGACATTTTTCATTTCATCGTTTATTTGGCAGGGACAATGAAATGAACACTTAAAACATTAAAATGTGTCAAGCGTAACAGTGCCAGATTTAGCTTTGAGCTAATTTCCATCCGCAGTCCCTCACATAAAACCTTTAGGAAAATTACATTTTACAAACATAGCAAAAACAAAATACATGATATGCAAAAAGTGCAAAAGACCAAGAGCAGCATACACAAGTATTTAGGACATGGTAATACAATATAGCAGCAATGATATAGAAAGTGACCAGAACCATTTCAACTTTACCTACCTTTTAAATGTACATAAAATGTCAAAAAAGTTTGAAAAGAGATACAAT
>NW_011369136.1:0-3351 GCF_000735185.1 Notothenia coriiceps | reverse complement strand
TCCCTGAGGTTTCTCCCATTTTTCCCTTTAAACTGTGGGTTTTCTCCGGAAGTTTTTCCTTGTACGATGTGAGGGTCTAAGGACAGAGGGTGTCGTATTGTCATACTGATATTCTGTACAAACTGTGAAGTCCACTGAGACAAATGTAACATTTGTGATATTGGGCTATATAAATAAACATTGATTGATTGATTGATTGATTGATGTGAGTGTGGAGTGACCATATACAACGTTAGCTTAGCCTGACGACCCAATCTCCATTCAGAAAACAAGAATTAAAAAAGGTTTTTCGCCCGCCGTCTTGTCTGCAGACTTGTCAAGCATTAATTCATGTAGTTTTTACTAACCGGTATCAGTATGTTGTTACGTCGGCATCATTTAGAAACGTGTATTACAATTTAATCAAGGTAAAATATGTTCATTTTGTTGTAGTTAGCTGCCGAGCCAGCGCGTCTTGTTTGAATGATGCGAGTAAACACAGCTGGCAGCCGCGGTGAAACTCGAGCGACTAGAGCGATGTGATAGGAGCGTTAAGAGCAAAGCGAATATTCGCATCGCGTCCGGTGTGAACGCAGCATAAGTGGCTGATAGCATTTAAGCAGTTATCAGTAAAGCAATGGGAATCAGATCTTTCATGAATGTGTGCAAACTGAGTAGGGGGTTCTGGATCAATGGGAGCATGTTTGTGAATGGAGATGGGTCAGCTTCCCACAGCAGAGCATTCAGACCCTTATTCAGCAGCAGTGTCTTTATTCACAGTCGTCAGACATGCATCTGGCTCACCTCAGTACCTTCACAACTGGCTGTGTGTCTCCACAGGGGTCTGCAAGGACCACTCCCAGTTCTAAATGCATTACCATGCTGCTTTGTTCCTCCCATCACAAATGGCCAGCAGAATGCAGACTGAGCCAGAGCTGTACTCAAAAAGGTTTTGAAATGTGTTTCTCAGCAATGAGCTGGGTGGAAACCTTGGAGTTTAAGAATGTTCTAGTTGATATTTGAAAGGCAGAGAGACCTGCAGCATATGCAACTGGAGATAATGACACTAAATGAGTAAACTAGAGTCAGTTTAAATGTACTAACCCACTCACGCAGCAGTCAGACTTTACAACCACCACACACATATAATAACAAAGACTATTACACTCCTGAAATATTTCTTATGTGCAATATACTGTATATATACTGCAAATAAACCCTTCCACCTTCAACAATCTCACCTGGCTGCTATTTCTAAACTGTGAATGGATGTTTATTTTGCATATTGTGTAATTTTTTGTTGTATCTTCAATATGTGTATCCATGCTTCTTAATACATTTTAAGCTGTCTTTGGCTCTTTACTTGCTGTAACAAATGTCAAAATGTCCCCGAATAAAGGTATTCTGATTCTGACCACACAGCGCTGAGTGTGCCCTGTGTGTGTGTGAGAAACATGCGTCCACACTAAAGCATGAAACAATAAGAAGACAGCTTAAAAAGCAGGACAGACTCTAGACTGGAGAAATATGGGCCAGCTTAGAGAGGGTGAACAGAAGGGGTGTGGGGGGCGGGGGGGGGTTGTTGCAGAGGTCCCTCTGCTGGGCTGCCATAGACAGACAGCACAGACTTACAACTTGTTGACAAAAAGTGTAAGTTTGTCGATTGTGTGTATGGCCTGAGCCGGCTGTCCAAGGGATATTCTCACTTTGAAAGAAGAACCATGTTGTTCTGTTAGCATACTCACAGGTTTGGTCTTGTCCCCAAAGAAGTGGATGGCTGAGAAGTCCTCCTCAACAAACCTCAAACAGAATGTCTTATCCCAGCCGTCAGGAAAAACATCAAAGCTGATCTGGCCTCCTGTACGCAGAAAAGGACGAGAGGCAGGAAGGTGGTGACATCACACTGACCCCTGACCTGATGCTCTGTTCCTACAATATAATAGAGCCTTCCAAACCAAAACTGGAACTGCAATTGGACTTGACTCACCGATTGAAAATGACAGTCCTTTTCCTTTGAATTCTTCCTTTAATATTGACACAAACTTCTCTCTGATTTTCTCTTTCTGAAAAAGAGCAGAATGTAAATATAAACACAGCACTAAATATGGAGCCATTTTCTGTCATTTAAATCTTTTTTTTCCTTTTTGAAACGAGGAGTAAAACAAACATCCTAAGATTAAAGAAGAATGCTTATTTCGCAAAGACGGCAACAAAAAAAGTCAGAAGGGACTAAGACACTAAGATAAAGGTGGCTAATGTTTGGCCTGATGCACACAGTCATGTATTCACTTGTTAGAAACCGTCTTTTTGTGACACACAAAAACATAAACCCAGCTTGTGTTAACCACAGACCTTTTTTCAGGTTTGAACAAAAAATACGTTCAAAAATGGTTGCCTTCAAGACGAGGGAACCGGAAAATATAAAATGCTGATTGCAGACTACATTCTAGATACGCAATTCTGCAACACTACATTGCGAGTCATTCTACCTTTAATGTGAAAGATATGGATGAGTGCAGCTGTCAACGATGCATTTATGTGAATGAGTTTGTACCTGATCCAGCTCGTAGAACTCCTTCCTCTCTTCCGGGGTACAGCTGCGCCCAATAGGGGAGACGTTTAACATGCCGTTACGGAATTCAATGAATGTCCCCCTGTGAAACATGCCAAATTACAATAAATGTTTCTTCATTACTTTGAATTATTGTTAACATTGTAATGGTCTGCATGCTTACACAGAAATCGAAAAAACAAGTACATATGGCTAATGAGGTCATGACCGCTGTAGAATAGCTGCCCACTGCTCCTAGTACTAGAATGGGTTAAATGCAGAGGTCAACTTTCACTGTGTGTGCTGTGTGCATGTGTGAAATAAAGAGGGTTTCATCCAGCAATTATAATTATAATCTAAACCAGCTGTATCTGTACCTCTTCTTAGGCAGTTTGATCTTGGCCATGTAGTTGAGACAGAAGTTAATGAAATCCTGGAGCAACTCTTCTCCCATGTGGGCCTGAATAGACTGATAACAGCAAGCAGACACAGTAAACACTTTGCTTTCAGGTGATCTTTTTGTTTACAAAACAAAGGGTAAGGATGGCAAATTAACTTAATATGTCCAACAAAAAGATGACAATACAGGCTTAAAAGCTGTTAATAAAAAAGGTGTGCACACATAACGTCAATCTCACCTGGATACAGAGCAACTGTCCATCCTTATAGGCCACAAGACCATTCTCAGCAAACAAGTAGTCCACTTTCTGGATCACTGCACAATCAAACAGAGAGTCAAACTAACTATAAACTATCAATCTATCTGTCTATCTATCTGATAGATAGACAGATAGATAGACAGATATATATATATATATATA
>NW_011369135.1:0-2763 GCF_000735185.1 Notothenia coriiceps | reverse complement strand
TTTATTCTCCTGCCTGTTCACCTTCTTGTATTCCAAAAAATCATGTATGTTTCACCTATACACGCTACATGTTTGATAATATGTTTAAACCTGTTGAACTTCCAATCAAGTATTGAAAATATCTCACATTACTTCAAATATATATCCTGAAATGTGCCAGTACAAGTGTTTGCCAATTATGAGAATAATTGTGTATTCCAAATGAAGTAAGAAGTAACAATGGAACCCTGAATAGAACGTTTTTCTTTGTTTGGTTTCGTCCTCTCACCTCCCACGTACAGAGGGGCGTCCCCGGCCCCCCGCTGGCTCCGGCCCTCCTGGCTGTCCAGGGTCGTCGGCTCGCCTCCGTCCACCGACAGGTTCAACATCCGGTTAAAGGTCACCAGCTCCACCGTGTGAAACAGACCGTCGTTCACCGTCTCAGTGCTGCAGGAACAGAGCGTAACATGTGTTGGTGCTTTCTTTGGATTACATTTGTTGTGAGGATAAATATTTGTACTTTTTGGATGTCAAACCAAATATTTATAATTCACTCTGTTTCAATATTCCCTGGACAACAGGCAGCTACACTTTGAAGACTTTCAGTAAGTAAATGATTTATTATTATTTGAATGTTTGTGTGTAGCAGTTTTCAGTAGGTTACAACACAGTTAATCATATTTAGTTTGATTTCTTTTTATATTATTGTTAAATGTTACATTATTTCTTTATATATTATTTCCTAATTTATTTTACATCACATTACATAGTTGTATTTATTTATCTAATAAAATGCTTCATTTGTTTTTGTCAAAAAGACTCCTTTCGTGAAGTGTTTAATTATCGCATGTTTTTTTTTGTTTTTTTTAAAGTACTCATGTTAAATAACTGTGATCTCAACAAACAAAACAATCATGATTATATATTTTTGTAATAATGGAGCGGTGCTAATTTAGACTAATTAATATTTTTTTTATTATCTCAAGTTCTCTGTTTTCTCACCACTTCAATCCTTCTCAGACGATTCTCCGAATTCTCAATCTCCTCTACAGCAGCTGTTTATCACACAAATAGCCTCAGTGTGTGTGCGTGTGTGTGTGTGTGTGTGTGTGTGTGTGTGTGTGTGTGTGTGTGTGTGTGTGTGTGTGTGTGTGTGTGAACCATCAAAACATTTAAGCCCTCCACACTGAGTGGACACTCTGCTTCAAGTGTCCTCCGGCTGCGTCTGTGATTCAACCAAAACACACACACACACACACACACACACACACAGACACACACACACACTCACATACACACACACACACACACACACACACACACACACACACACACACACACACACACACACACACACACACACACACACACACACACACACACACACACACAGTAAGTGGTGTTGCTGGGCTACAGTGAGCTGAGAGGCCGCTGAGGGCCTGAAGAGTCCGGTGTATCGCTGGGCTCACGAACACTCAGCTTTTTAAATCTGATGTGGAGAACAAGTTAATCACCCTGAAGCTGCTACTGGAGACAGGAAGTGTGTGTGAGGGCGTCAGCAGGTGTGTGTGAGGGAGATAGTGCGTGTGATATTAAACCTGCTGAGCTGCTCAGGATCAGCACATGGCGCAGAAAAGGTTGGACACCTGAAGTCTAATTTCCTACTTGGCTTCAACTGAACCTTTGTTTCCTGTGTGTGAAGGACCTGCCTGATTCAGAGACATCTGGCCGATACATATGCCGGTAATATAAGTGAATATTGTCAGACTTCAAATTCTCCGTAGAGTTTAATGCCTTACTTCACTTTGTTTCCGGAAGCTTGTTCGGATTTGGGCTTGCTTCACTCTTCAAGTGGTCCTTTCTTCAGGAAAACAAGTGTATTTTTGTTCTAAATCTTATCCAATTAGTTTGGCGTCTACCGTTTTCGGTTTGTTTTAGTTTTTTGGAGCAAGAAGTGACAATATTTGGACGAGAGGGTCACCATGATAGCTACCTGTCAATCAAAAAGTACCAACCACTTAGAGCAAAACCTGCTTTCACGTCTCTTGGGACTATCGAAAGGGAATAATTAACTGAATGAGAAAAACTTGAAATTAGCAATTAAGATATCACGTAAAAAAATGCTTACAAAGTTAATAACTCAAGTGAGGAGTGAGGAGGTCATTTGTTCACAGACTTCTAAACAATCAGACTTATTTTTGCAACCAGTGGAGTCGCCCCCTGCTGGCCGTCAGAGAGAATACAGGTTAAATGTACGTCAAAATATAACTGATACATATCATTTGGATACAGCAGGTCACTGTGTGTGTGTGTGTGTGTGTGTGTGTGTGTGTGTGTGTGTGTGTGTGTACCTGTAGATAGTGGTGGCAGGCTGATTTCCCGGGTCATATGTGACTCTGACGTGACCCTGATGGAGCTCCACAGCGAGTGGCTCGTTGTCTCCGTTGTAGAGCAAGATACCGTTATCCTCTGCTGTTGAGACCTGAAACACACACACACACACACACACACACACACACACACACACACACACACACACACACACACACACACGGACACAGACACAGACACATCTTCCACCCTGCAGCCATCATTTAGTGGTTTGTGTTCAGAAAGTGTTTTGGATGTGTAACACTAGAAATGACATGGGAAGACGCAGTAAGACAGAACACTGTCCAGAGGTCACTGTGTGTGTGTGTGTGTGTGTGTGTGTGTGTGTGTGTGTGTGTGTGTGTGTGTACCTGTAGATAGTGGTGGCAGGCTGATTTCCCGGGTCATATGTGA
>NW_011369133.1:0-2890 GCF_000735185.1 Notothenia coriiceps | reverse complement strand
GGGGGGACACAAACGGGCAGACAGCAGAGCGCGGGGCAATAATGCAGATTTGTTTGACTTTTTTACACTTTGTTGTTCTCCTCATTTCTTCCGCTCGGAGCTGAGCCCCGCCCTTCAGAAACAGAGCGGGGGGAGAATGTGAATACGCAAAGCAGTGGACACTGAAGCATGCACAGACATTGGATAAATAACATAGGCGTTTAGTTTATTTAATAAAAGAGCATATGTTCAATGTGAAAAGTGACCGTAGATAGATTACTTCAGTTGCAATGTGGCGCCCCGCCAAGACAATGGTAGGGGAAACACTGCATTTGTATACTTGATGATACTTTGAGTAGAGATACAGAGGGGTTATGTATGCATGTTGTCTGGTGAGGAGGAAGGACAAGAAATGTCCTGTATCTGGAAGTGGTAAAATGTATGTCCAGTAATCGTTTTGGAGAGTCTAACCGTTGAATTATTAGGTGCCCTGTATTCATAATTATCTTGAGCTTGTCAGATGAATGCTTCATCACGAGGAAGAGTCTTATTTGAAATAATTTTAAGCACCAAAGACTCAGTCTGGATGTGTCTTTGCAGGACCTGGAGCGGACGCATCGGGAGCTGCAGGAGGAGGACCTGGACGAGGCTCTTCCTCTGCCCGAGGACGATGAAGAGGAGGATTTATCAGAGTACAAGTTCGCCAAGTTTGCCGCCACCTACTTCCAAGGCACAACCACACACACATATGTTCGACGGCCGCTCAAACAGCCTCTGCTGTTCCACGACGACGAGGGAGACCAGCTGGTAGGTGACCTTTGACCTCTGACCCGCCTGCAGTTTGATACTACTATAAATACAAGAACCATAACCAAAACAACATTTAAAGGAGTAATTGGTTCAGCTTTGTAAAGATGCATTTTTATAGCTGATATAAGAAGATTTTAAATAGTTATTTAGCTTTTAGTAGGGGAACTATTTTGACACATAAATGAAACCATTACTTTACATTTCTAACTGTACAGTAAGATTGTGAAACATTATAATACATCTGGAAAGTTACTAAAGCTGTCAAATGAGACAAAAGAAGTGCAGTTTAAAGGACAATATTTGGATGTACTAGAGTAGAAGTATACAGTTACATAAAATGGATATACTAAAATAATGTACCTCAAATGTGTACTTGTGTAAAAGAAAGTATTATTTCATTGCACCACTAAGGTAACAATACAATTTGAAGTCAGTGATTCTTTAAATATGTTTATTCTCTCCACCAATAGCAAAGATGCAACTAGCACAACATTCATATTTCATGTGATGAACTGATAAATAAATATATTTGTTCCATGTCCCGGCCAGGCGGCTCTAGCGGTGTGGATCACGGTGCTGAGGTTCATGGGAGATCTGCCGGAGCCAAAGTACCACACAGCCATCAGCGATGGAAGTGAGAAGATCCCGGTCATGACCAAGATCTACGAGACGCTGGGAAAGAAGACGTACAAGAGAGAGCTGCAGGCGCTGCAGGGGGAGGGGGAGGTGAGGCAGGGAGGTGGGAGGGGAGCGGTTTATAAGCAGGGTTCGAGTTATAAACTGAGCTCTATGGGGGTCTTTAAAACTAACGTGCGCGCACGCATTCGCACGCATGCAAACACCACACACACACACACTCAAACACACACACACACACACACACACACACACACACACACACACACACACACACACACACACACACACACACACACACACACACTACTACGTAACTAACTAAACGTAACGCACACACACATCATTCGGCTCGCGCAGCACGCTCACAGGAATAGATTGCGCAATAATTTATTGCGCACCTTGGAGGTGAAGTGCAGGCATATTGTCATCAAGAGATGCGTAGTTCTTTTGGAAAACACGTTTTTCTTTTAGCCTATTTACCTCGTTAACGTAAATAATACTCATTACATTGACACATTAAAAAATAAAAATAATGGTTTTTGGTAATAAGACCCCCACAGATGTATGATTTCACTGCTTCATGGAAGCTCAGACCCATATCAGACCCCTCCTTATGGGAGCTCAGCTCCTATTGGCTCCCACATAACTCAAACCCTGTTTATGAGGAGGGTATCAATGATTAACTGGAGCCGCTCTGTGTAGTGCTGCCTCTTCTGCTATATATAACCCTTTGGATTTACTCGCACACACAACACATTTACCTCTTGTCCCCATTCTAAAAAGTAAAATACATTCAGTTTTTCCAAAGATATTGAATATCAGGGTGAAGGTCATTCATCAACTTTCGTATACACTTTCAAGCTTTTTAAAGTTTATAACCTTGAGATATATAATTCATTTTATATAAATAATAATGATTTTCTTTGCGATATCTGCTTTGAGTTGTGAAAAATGTGAAGAATGTATTGTACCTCTCCTAGGCCCTCGACTTTAGTCTGAGAGTGTGTATTGCGTATGCATGTTGTGTGCTGCCAGCAGGAGCATCTGTTAGTCTCTGATCTGTGTCTCTCTGCAGACGCCTCACTGTGACAGCCACAAGAAGAACAGCACCCGGCACAAACTGATGTCCCTCACCCTGAAGAAGAAGTCCAAGATCACTGAGGAGGTGAGGGAAACGTCCTCTCTGACGGGGTCATCTGTAGGTGGCAGGTAGCAGAATTACAAAAGTAAAGTTTGATTCTATTCAGGTCACAAAGCGCCTAAACGATGGTGAGTATGGTCTCCATGGCAACAGCATGCTGGAGGACAGGCCAACGTCCAACCTTGAGAAACTTCACTTCATCATCGGCAACGGGATCCTGAGACCAGCACTGAGGTACACACACACACACACACACACACACACACACACACACACACACACACACACACACACACACACACACACACACACCCACCCACA
>NW_011369132.1:0-4269 GCF_000735185.1 Notothenia coriiceps | reverse complement strand
CCTCTGTCCCCCCCCCTCTGTCCCCCCTGTGTGTTTCAGGCTGGTTACAGAGTCTGGAGCAGTTCTGGGTGGCAGACCTGACCTTCTCCACCACCCTGCTGGGACAGTTCCTGGAGGATATGGAAGCATATGCAGAGGTGACGTTAAAGCATTACATGAAGCTCCTGGACAAAATGCTGTTCTGCCAGTTAGATACTCTACTGTTGTGAAGCACTTTTTATTGCTGTATGGTTTATTGTTTTATAGGCAAATACAAATTGTAATTTGAGACAAATGTATCAATATTCTCTAACCTATAATTGTATAGGTATTTATGGGTTTTAGGATTAATTTCTGCACCACTTTATTGCCTCTGTGAATAAGTCTTGTTAAAGTGATATTCTGGTGTAAAAGCTGTACATCCTGCCAGTTGGAGTTGATAAAGAGTTTGACTGAGTGTGTGTGCTCTGTTCAGGATCTGAACCATGTGATGTCAGGGGAGGTGCTGGATGAAGACATCCCCCCTCCCTCAGTGTCCCTGCCAAAACTGGCAGCTCTGCTGAGGGTCTTCAGTACGGTGGTCCGCAGCATCGGAGAGAGATTCAGTCCCTTCAGAGGACCCCCCATCAATGAGGTCTACGTCAACGATGTAAGAACTCCACCTCCAACAACCTGGGGGGGCAGAGTTAATATTATAAAAGATGTTCTGAAAAGCAGATTCAGTCGCATGAACGCATGTGTTTATCTCTATCATTTGCTACAGGTGACTTCTACATTTGTTATTAATGCGATATTTCAGAGTCATGGTATCTGAATCTGTTCTGTTTCCTCAGGTTCTGAGCCGGGTTCTGTCCTGTGTGTCGACGGCGAAGCAGGTCCAGTTCTCTGAGCCGGTCCTCACGGCGGGGAACGAGTGTGTGGGAGTGCTGCTGACCAGTGTGGAGCCCTACGGCCTGCTGATGGAGGCCATCCTCGCCTACGGCCTGGATCAGCTGGACTGCTGTCAGGCTTGTGGCCCTGACTACAACCTGGCAGTACTCAGCCTCGTCACCTTGGTAACGCCACTTTAAGAGTTTGATCACTCCGGTTTCACTTTGATCTGATTACACTGTTGTTTCACACTGAGCGAGTTTCATAAAGCTTATTTGTATTGACATTTTCAGTGTAGTTTTCCAGTCTATTTGTTGTGCTTGGAGTTGTACACCTATAAAGGTTTGTTTTGGTTCCGTTTACTGGGTTGTGTGGGTTGAATATTATTCCTCCCTACCAAACTGTAGCACTTTTGTTTGTTTTCCTTTTGATGTCATTTTGACTGTGCATTGTCTTTCAGATCATAGACCAGATCAACACGAGGCTGCCTGCGGCCTTCGTTGAGAAATTGTTGGCACCCGAGTCCCGTCTGCTGAAGCTGCGCTTCCATCGAGAGAAAGAGGTGAGCAATTTTGTGTTGCTGTGTCAAAACATGTGTGGGTGTGTAACATTATGGGCCATTGGTTTATTATTTCCATTTAGCTAATACGCTACGGAGCCACACATGTTGGGGTATCCAAACATTTCAGCCAGCCATATTGGAAAAAGCACGAGCATACATCTTTAACTGTTTTGGAAATGATGCAGTGATCTGCTCCCACTCCGACTCTTGAAATAAAGCTACCTCGTTCAGCTCGCCCTGTGGGTGTGACTTTCTTGCTGTCATAATCATTCATATCAATACATCCATGATTTAACGATTGCTATGAGCACAACATTATTTCTAGCCTCTTATTTTTGCTCTCAAACTGTGCATTCAACTTTAAAATGTACACATTTTAGATTGAGGATAACTGTATTTTTACATTTGACTGCAGAAAAATTTAATAATTCAATGTAACTTTTTTGTTTGTATATTCAGGGATGCCTTTTGGCGAATTTCGCCATTTTGAATCCAAAATAGGTCATTTGTGTGATTCATGTAGATCTGTAATAAAAATATTTTTGGGGTATGGGGGGGCTGGGACCCGGAGTAATCTGCGGCCGTGAGCTGTTATGTGCCATCATGACACGCATGGTGTTCTTTTTTATATATTATAATAAAGTGCGAGCTGTGTGCTTGAGTCTTCCTGCCTGTCGGCTCTGCTCATGGATGTATAATAAGGCTCTGCTGCTCCGACATGATGGTCTAGCTTCAGCAGCTACATTACCTACGGGTGCGTTCGTTAATATTAACTGTGCGGTCTGGAGTCACTGTGGCACGGACTGGACCGCTGGTGAACAGCTGTTAGAACGGGCCGTTCAGGTGTTCAGAGCAGAGCTCCCGTGTCGGGCAGAGCGTGATGTGCACTGAAACGTTTTTCTGTCGCAATATTATTGTTGAGCTAGCTAGCTAGCATACATTGTCACTATCTGCTAACGTTAGCTTTAGCCTTAGTTTTCTAATAGTTTTTTTCATAGGCTATAAACGGATGTGGTATATAAGTATAGATCTGGTACTAGAGTAAAAGTAGAAGTACTCAGATCTTGTACTTGAGTAAAAGTAGAAGTACTCAGATCTTGTACTTGAGTAAAAGTAGAAGTACTCAGATCTTGTACTTGAGTAAAAGCAGAAGTACCAGAATGTAGGAACAATCCTGCATTCAAAATGTTCCTCAAATAAAAGTACAAAAGTATTATCATCAAAATATAGTTAAAGTAGCGACAGTGAAAGTAGTCATTGTGCAGATTGGTCCATTTCCGATCCTTGTCACCTTTTTCATACCCGATGAGTTAGCATCCCTGATATTGTTTAGCCATTATTGGAATTTAGGGGCCCAAAGCAGAATAAATAGACCCAGAAGTGGATTACTGTAAGGGTGAGGGCTATTGTTTCATGGTTGAGGTTTGGTTGTAATAATTTGAAACAAAAGAAAGTGAAATAAAACACTAATGTCCCCACACATTTGATAAACCTGCATGTGGTTATTCCCCAGGTGATGTCAGCAGTTCTGGCTGTGTACAAGGCGCTGCTGAGTCTGAAGAACATTCCCACGCTGGAGGCAGCTTATAAGCTGGTTCTGGGGGAGATGGCCTGTGCCCTGTCCAGCCTGACGGGGACCCTGGAGCCCAGTGAGAGTGCCCCGGCCCCCAGCAGCATTTGTCCCAGCATCCAGCACCCCACTTTTGCTTCCCTCACCCTACCCCCGGAGAAGGCACAGTTTATCGTGATCTTCAACCTCAACACCCTGACCACCATCGGAAACACCAAGAACTCTCTCATCGGGGTCAGTCTCTTTTTACTGATGCTCACTAAACAACACTCACACAGCTAGTAACGGTATGATCACTTGTTGTATCACTGAGGCTAAAGGCTGAGACAGCTGCTTACCGAACATATGAACTGGCTTGGTTGCCTCAAGAAAAAGATGCAGGCCCTTCCTGTTACATAGTCTAGTTACCACCTGAGTGAACCTGGAAATGTTTAGGTCCCCAAAGCATATGTTAGAAATGAATAGTAGTGTCCCCTGCACATAGAAACTGCTGGATGCTAAATTGCATATGTTGGACAGTTTTGGAGTGGTTTTGGGGGTTATTGAGGATGCAAAACTTACGCCCCAAAAAAACACACTTATAAGGGTACCTATGTTTGGTTTTGGTTTCATTATGGATTTAAAATGTTTCTATGAAGATTTCCTGTCCCTCCACATTCCACAACACTATCAACCCCCTCTTTCAGTTCTGTAGTCTGGCTATTTTAGCGTCCGCTAATACTCTTGAGTATGGCGACCAATCAATAATGACAACCTGTGCCCGTTACGCAGCTCACTTGAGCCTTGTTGGACCTGATCATACTGTCACTCTGCCTTTTACTGTAAACAGAGACTATGGACTGCAGTGTAGTTAATATGCTTTACTGATGCATCTAAAAAAGGGCATTGAATCCAGTTATAACCAAGTGAAAGTGAAATGCTGTATCACTAAACGCATTGTGGTGTTATTGTCCCGATGAACTGTTACATGGCCGTGTGTTTATTGTTGGAGTGTCTTCTGTCTCTGAAGATGTGGGCGTTGTCTCCTACGGTCTTCACCCTGCTCAGTCAAGATATGACGCTGGTCCACGCTGAGTTGACTGTCTTCTACCCTGCCATCCAGTATGCTGCGCTCTACACCCTGTACTCCCACTGCACCAGGTAACACTAACAGTAACACTCACACTCACACTCACACTCACACTCACACACACACACACACACACACACACACACACACACACACACACACACACACACACACACACACACACACACACACACACACACACACACACACACACACCAA
>NW_011369131.1:0-3565 GCF_000735185.1 Notothenia coriiceps | reverse complement strand
ATGACGTTGTCTTTAAAGTGTGCTATATAAATCAAATATATTATTATTATTATTATTATTATTATTTATGCCTCCGTCATTTCTTTGTGAAACAGGTTCATTCATAAAAACAACACGCATATATATAATGAGCGTCACGTGGGTGGCCAGAATTAATAGAACTTCAACACAAATATGAAAGGACAACATCAAAATGCGCTCATCAAATTGAACATTGTGCTGAATAAAGCTATAGAGAGGCGAAGTCCCGCCCATGGGACCTTATTTCAGAAAAAGTACGTATTGAAGTCAATGGAGAGAGAAAACTTATCTTTCGATCCCGTTTGAATTGTGCCACAAATTAAACATATGATGTTTTTCAATCTTAAAAAATTATTTCCATGTCAAAAAAGTCACAGTTTGTCGTAAAACTGTTGAAATATAAGACTATGAAAAATACGCAATTAGAAAGAATACAAATCCCAGAATCCCGGTCCCGCATGCTGGCTCTTACGGAACCGACTAACTCCCCTTTTGTGTATGTACAGCTCTCAACATGCCCAGACTTGTAGTGATTTTCACCTCTTTTAATACTTTTCGCCTCATTCTGAAAGAAAGAAGTGAAATGTGCCAACGTGACGGCCGTCTTGGTGTGTGGTGCGGGAGATGTAGTTCATTGAGTTGTTTCACACAAAAACAAATGTTGCTTCACAGTTTTACGACACATTTTTATTTTTTTGAATAAATTGGATATATTGGCAAAACCCGTTGTAATAAAGGAAGAAGTTTGCCAGGCACAAATGGTAATTTTAAGCAACAAATTTCAAACCATAAAACTATTTGGTCACAGGCACCTTAAAAAAACAAACACGAAATTACCCAAGTCATCAACAGCTAAACTAAAGGCAAAAAAGTGTCAATGGTGGACTTGAGTGGCCTCAGCCGGACCATTAGCCGATGACCATAACCTTTTAGGGGCAAGAGGCAATATTTTTTGAAGTTCTGGTGAAGCTAACAGATATTCGGGACAAGACAACCCCTTATGTGCAATGGTCATTGTTTGTTTTCCGATTAGCAACTTCAGATAGATATATAGATAGATCGATAGACAAGATAGATAAGTACTTTATTGATCCCAATTTGGGAAATGTTTGCGTTGCAGTAGCATAATGGAATGGAGTTAAGAGAAAAGTTCTTTGATGTATATCTGCATGATTTCACACATATCTGTTGATGTCTGTCAGTTAATAACCAATGGGTTGCGAGATTTGACTTGACCTACCTAAAAACAACCAAAGCCAGCTCAAACGTTATTCAAAAATAATACAAACGGAAATAAAAATTCAAGCTACAAAAGTATTTTTCAATTGCCTACTGTACAGATTCATTTTGGAATTCATCTGGAATTGGGGCGATTTTCATCATAACAACTAAACTAGACCTGACAAAAATGTCCTGCTTGATCTTCAAGAGGAAAAGCTTTCACTGGACTATGGATAAAGCTTTTCTTTTTTTAAAAGAGCGTTATCAATCACTTGTTAAATGGACCAAATTA
Organism: Notothenia coriiceps; assembly: GCF_000735185.1. Taxonomy (NCBI): domain Eukaryota; kingdom Metazoa; phylum Chordata; class Actinopteri; order Perciformes; family Nototheniidae; genus Notothenia; species Notothenia coriiceps. Next base: position 2,031 of record NW_011369131.1, on the reverse strand, counting down.
CGTTATTATCATTTCCCAACATGGCTATAATGATTTTCCTGTCAGCTAAAATGTGTCAAAATTGTGTTGTGTTTTGTGGTCAGTATTGTGAAGTTGAAGACATTTTACACATTACAACTGTTGGAAGATATAATATTCAATTCATTGTATGTATTAGAAATTATTATTATTAGTGAAAATAGCCATCTGTTGATAAAGTACCAGAGTATCAAACAGGTCTTCCTTGGGTTAATAAAATGGTTGGTGTGGCTAATTAAAACTTCAGGTTAGGGCAGATTGTTCAATGTTTTATTGGGCTATAAAACTAAATTTAGTGGGAAATGAACACATATGTCTACTTACTACAGGCAGTTCACATTTTAAGACAACTATGATCATTTTATAACCATAGTGCCACTCAAATATCATCCATCTCTCCCTGAAATAGCCCCATTCCTTTCATTGTCACAATAAAAAGCTGTCCTGGAAGAAAAACACCCAGAAAATCAAGATTGATTATCATCAGTTGAGCTTGAATGTGTGAACACTTCCAAGTCTCAGCCTTTGACAATCATACACTCTGACAGATATTCCCACGCGATCTGAATGCAGTGCTACACCCTGGCTGAGCCCAGTGATTGCTGCCTCATTTAGAAACACTCCATTTATTCTTGCATTGTGCCTTGTGAGTAAATTTGATGAAAAAGTGCTGTTGTGCTTTGTTGGAGCACAACGTGTTTTGAAACCCACCTCGGCTCCGCCTGTCCTTTTGATGAGCTGTTTTAAATCATAAAAGGAAGGAACTCAAAAGCACCAGGATATTAGTTAAACACAGGGTTCGTACGGGTGCTTGAAATCCTTGAAAATGCTTGAATTTTTACGAGGTGTTTTCATGACTTGAAAAGTGCTTGAATCTTGGGAATGGTGCTTGGATTTGAGATAAAGTGCTTGAAATTGTAAATGCTTTACTTTTACAATAAATTGCTGTCTGACTGAATAGTTCGCTTTTTAGATTAAAAGAAAATAAAGAAGTCGGAGCGAGCTTAGTTGCTTCGCTTCTACATAAAACAGCTCTGCTCCGGCCTTCCCGCGCTATGCGCGCGACCTGCAAGTGTTTTATTTTGTGTGACCTGGGCATTCTAATGAGAGAATGACAGTATGCCAGGAGGTTGCTGTTTTAACGAGCGTTGGCTATCCGAAAAGAAATACAAGCTGTGGCTAAAACGAGGATCAACCCAACGATTCGCCTTCTGCACAGTTTGCCACAAAGAATTTCAATTATTCGCGATGAGAGAGTCTGCGCTGACGAGCCATATGAAAGGTAAGCCGTAGTAGAGCATTTTGGATTAGGCTAACGTTGCATGTTACGTTTGTTTAAGCTAGTAACGTTAGCGAACTCGATGTGGGATAATTGCTTATGCAGGTGACAATAATAAAAAGGAGCGTACCTATGTCAGTATGTACGAGAGTCGCCATCCTGTGGTTTTCAGAGGATGAAGCACATAAAAGCAATGTATTTCTACTGGTAGTATTTTTCGTGCCTAAACTTGCTCCATCGAAATCAGTCACATTGACCCGAAGACACATTTTGAGTTATACACTGTTGGAAAGAGGATATTCCTAGCTTTCTAACGGAGGAAACATATTTTCGTTTGTATTACTGGTCTGGGGGAAGCTCGCGAGTGTGTGTGTTTGTGTATTTTTGCGTTTGTGTGTATTGTGTTAGTTTCCCGGGGAAAACACTCACGAGAAACACCGGCTGTTGTTATGCCTGCTTTGACGTAAAGTTACTCCGTTCTCCGCTTGTAATTATGCCGTTACATGCTTCAAAGTTGTATTTATCATCTGAATTTTGCCGAAACAAGTTTAATATTCTGAAAGCCAAGACTTTGTTATTTGAAATCAGATGAAAACAAACTGTAACGGACCCTGCCGTGTTATCTATGATTACTATACACCATACATTCATAATGTCAGCAGGAGGGAGGGGGGAGCATCGCTACGTAAAAGCATTAGTGCGAGGGAGAGCTGTCATCTTCCCTTTACAAGCTT
>NW_011369130.1:0-3921 GCF_000735185.1 Notothenia coriiceps | reverse complement strand
TGTGTGTGTGTGTGTGTGTGTGTGTGTGTGTGTGTGTGTGTGTGTGTGTGTGTGTGTGTGTGTGTGTGTGTGTGTGTGTGTGTGTGTGTGTGTGTGTGTGTAGCAGCAGCAGAGGCCCGTTTTCTTACTGTTCCTCTGTTCAAAGGTCTCCAAAGATCATGGGTTACATAGTATGAATGTGGTTTGTATAACGCTGCGACTCAATTGTGTGTCTTTGTGTAAGGTAGGTACCTTAGAAATATTTGTCACCACATGCCTTGTTCCCTCAATCTTAAAAATGTAACACATTAGCTCAATTTCTCCAAATAAAATTAGGCTACATTATTGGATTAGTGAGTCATAGTTGGTACACCTTAGAGGTGACTAAATTGCGTTAGTTTGAAAGTAACGGCCCGTCCACACAGCGGCGTTGGAAGCTTCTTCGGGAGGGGGCGGGAGATTCATGTGATTGGTTGTTGGTCGAGCTTCAGACACGCCCGCCGGCAAGCTTTTTCCAAAGCCGCTGTGTGGACGGGCCGTAACTAACGATAGCTCTGAGAACTTACAGCACGTACTTTTGGTACGTATATGTAACATTATGGGACGAAATATTATTTATTTATATAATATTCGCTAATTTATATTTGTGATGGGGAAGGGATTTCTGAAAAGTTCGAACAGCAGAGCTCAAGTGAGCTAGCTAGCGATAGCTAGCTTGGTCAGTGTGAAGGCACTGACACTTACCTCCCCTTGTGCTTTATTTCCAACTGTCTGGAGAAATTGGACGTAGTCCCTGCCGTCTCTGCGAGCCAGTGTGACAGTGGCATTTTTGTGGTTTATGTAGCCAAATTCAATTATAGTTGAATTTCCCAACATCTTCACTTCAAGACAGTTTTAGTGTGTGTGACTAGGATGGGGAGAGGTGAGGAGGTAGCAGCCGTTATAGATCAGTCCCATGTTAACAAACATTCATATTCAGAGTCTCGTGAGTGCTTAAAAGTAAGTCAGTGAAGTCACGTGATTGGTTGCATTTGAAACAGGGCATTTTACATCATATCACATCCCCAACCACAGCCCTAGTCTTGACATAAAATCTCGAGTCCTATAGGTCCAAGACAGAGGCAAGACCGAGTACACATGCAGTCGATACCGAGACAAGACCTAGACCTTTAAAAATTGGTCTCCAGACCAAGAGCGGTCGATTACTACAAGACTATTATGAGAGTGTATATGTTTTTATCTTATTATTGCAAAAAGCAGGTATGACTATAAGTCAGACTGAACAAGAATTGTGGAAAAAAATCTAAATAATTATCTGTACAATTTGTTGCTTTTTTCTAAGAAATAGTATAACAAATGTTTATCCAATCCATGGATTCCTTGATTTATTCAAATTGAAAAAACTTAACAAGGGATATTTCCATAAAAGGAAAATGTATGGTACAATTAATGGTAAATAGAACAATTCCCGTTGTGAATTGTTCAATTTACTTTAAAGTACAATTACTAGCTCTGGGATAGGATGTTGTTATAAAATGAAAATCATCTTCAATACAATTTCTATAATAAATGTTTTATTTAAGACTAAATAAAACAGCCTACCAAAAATAAAACGTAACAATCGTCTTAATTCATCTTATTGAATCATAAAAGCATTATGGATTAAACACGTTGTGTAGAGTCCGAGCCAAGAGTGTGAACACATGAGATCTTCAGACGTTAGCTCTAGATGATCTCTTCATCAGATAGCCATTAGCAGAACTGGCCCTGATACAAACCAAAAGGGATAGCAGACACACAGTGAATTGTGTCATTGTGAGGCTGATAATGGCTGCCTTCTTACACACATTAAATATAAGTCAGGGTGTGGGGGGGGGGCTTCGAGGACCCTGGCGGCCTGATTTTGCATTAAGTAAAATGCCCCCCATTCAATAGGGAATGGGCAGCACCGTCAAACATTTATGGAGGTTGTTTAAACAGCCGTTAACTGCAGATTGAGTAAGATCTGCTCCTGCTGCAGAAGAATCTGCCGTTCAGATGCTGCACACACACAGCCAAGCAGAAGAACAAGACAGCATGTGCGCACACACATGAATGAAACCATGGCATGCACACAAGAAAAACAAGCTACTATGTGTGTGCATGGACACACACACACACACACACACACACACACACACACACACACACACACACACACACACACACGGATCATTCATGCCCCACAGCCCAGGTTTCCTCTTGGGTATTGCTGCTGGAGTACGAGCCTGTCATGTGTAGCCAAAGTTTTGGATTGTAATGTTTCCCTGGTGGATCGTAAATGTATATAGGTGCGAACATATTTACTATGAGGGTAAGAGCTGCCTTGTTTTCTGTTTTTCACACCTCATATACAAAAGTATGAGATTGCATGTTTAATCAACAAGAAATTCCTTTAGAGTTAGTAGAATACATTCCATTCTGAATTATATTTATATATGTATTTATCGTTCATTGTCCTTTATCATGCTACAGAGCTGAAGGACTTTTGATGGAGGGGCATTCAAGTTACGCTTGTTTACACCAAATTGGATGAAGCAGAATTCAAACAGAGATGCGGAAATGGAACAGAAAACAGCCCTTGTATTTATTTTGTCCTATAAAGTGGTTCATGTTATTTTGTTTGATTTACTTGAGAGGAGTAAACTAAACTATAAACAGGATTCACATTAAACTTCAGCATCTCGCTGATGCAAAAGGAAACTAGGTATTCAAATTTGATATTTTCTTTTTGCCGGCATTGTGATCGGGGCATAGTGTATACAATAAACATATCAACCAGTCATTCGCAAAGCATTGACAATCCTCATGTGTAATCCTCAGGTTGACTGATCAGGAGAGGTCACATATTTCTGGAGTTTGGGAAACCTTTTACACATACAGTTGAGGCCTGAATTATTATCCCCCCAGGAGTTATGGAACATTTTCCTAAAATTCTTCCCAATGTTTCCAACATTGATAAAACTTGATATAATCAAACATTCACCAGTGCTATTTAGTAGCTTTTGGTACATTTGGGGAAATAAAATAAGTTTTTAGGCTTGCTTTATATCAAACATAGGGAAAAATTGGTTGATCAAAAATATTAGCCCCCATGTGAATTTTTGCTTTCAAAACACACCTAATCAATCAGCTTTCAAACCACAACTAATCAACCAATCAGCTTTCAAGCCACACCTGAGCATTCAATCAGCATAAAAGGACTCCAAGAAACAGGCACTCTGATACCTTATTGGGAGGGGCTATACTACTACTACTACTCACCATGCCAAAGACAAAGGAAATCAGTCTTGAGCTCAGAAAGAAGATAGTGGAGGCTCATGATAAGGGGGAATGCTATACTGCTATGTCCAAGCGCTTCACAGTGTCTAGAACTGCTGTACGTTGCATCATTGCGAAGTACAAGGAGACACATTCTGTAAGAAACAAACCTGGGCGTGGTCGAAAGCGCAAGATTTCAAGAACTCTGGAGAGGAAAATAGTCAGAGATGTCAGCAAGAATCCCCGGACATCTGCCAAGATGATTGTTACTGACCTGGCCTCTTCTGGAGTTGATGTTTCAAGGAACACAGTTGTGAGGGCTTTTCATCGTGGTGGGCTTCAGGGCCATCATCCCAGAAGAACCCCTTTACTCAAAGAGTGGCACATCAGAGCCAGACTGAGGTTTGCCCGTGAACATTTGAAAGGTAAAGATGAGTTTTGGAAGTCTGTGCTTTGGTCTGATGAGACTAAACTGGAACTGTTCGGGCACATGGATGTTGTTTATGTTTGGCGAAGAAAGGGAGAGGCCTTCAACCCTAAGAACACATCATGCTGTGGGGCTGTTTTGCAGCCTTAGGCACAGGGAGCCTTGTTCGGGTGCAAGGCTTCATTAAAAATTAAAATTATGTTGACATTTTGAGG
>NW_011369129.1:0-6560 GCF_000735185.1 Notothenia coriiceps | reverse complement strand
AGTCGCGGGTACACACTGTGTATGTGCGTATTCAACTGTAGCGCCCGGTACATTAATGGGAAACCCTAGTTTGTACATGTTCAATACATTTGTAACACTGTACACATGTACGTTTCTTTTTTCGGGTCACCAAAAAAAAAATCTCACTCCAAGCTGAACTCAAATGTTGGCAGCCCTGCACATTTCAATAAACCGTTCTTGTCATTTTAATATGATTTCTTGTCATTATGAAATACAATAAAAAAAATGTGGTGAGGTGGTTCGGGCACCTAGTTAGGATGCCACCTGGGCGCCTCCCTAGGGAGGTGTTCCAGGCACGTCCAGCTGGGAAGAGACCAAGGGGTAGACCTAGGACCAGGTGGAGGGATTATATCTCTTCGCTGGCCTGGGAGCGCCTTGGGATCCCCCAGTCAGAGCTGGTTGATGTGGCCAGGGAAAAGAAAGTTTGGGGCTCTCTGCTGGAACTGCTACCTCCGCGACCCGACCACGGATAAGCGGGAGAAGATGGATGGATGGATGGATGTTTTGAGAGAGTTAATATGCATCAGGAGGATTAACTCTAAACGTGTATTGGATTTTCAATGACTCGTCATTTCTAAAGCAGTTTGATCAGCCTTTTGTGTGAATTGTGCCATGTAAAATTCATAATGACTGTTCTAAAGTCATGAAGACTGAAAATGATAAACAACACAGGTGATAGAGGTTTAGAAAAAGAAAAATTACAAACGTTGGCATTGTCATGAGTAAAACGAAATTAGTGTTTTTACAAATAAGCAGTTTCTTTTTTTCACAATGTTAACGTGAAGTTTACTTTTTTAGTGCAAGCTCACAGCGCCAGGACAGAGGATTTTCTAAACCGACTTCTAATGTGAGAGTTGAGACCCAGTTGTGCTTTTGTAGAGGAAAAATGCGTATTCACAATTAAATTCAGTATGTACACAAAATAGGCCTTTCACTGAACGCTTAGATTTAGTTGCTATCCAGTATGTGCAAAACAATTGTTCTTTGTTAATTACTGTGTCTCAAAGTTACACTAAAAAACAATCAACACTTCTCCATATGATTTAAAATGCTCACTAATGGTTACAGTCAGCCAAGCTAGAGGAAAGAGCACTAACACACAATCCATGCAAGGCCCAGATAGACGAATCACACTGTTTTGTTTGTAATAATTTCAGGGTAGAAAATCCCTGTCTCATAATTTAATAATGCCAAAAATGCATTTGTGATCCTTTCATGTCACATTTATAAAAACATATTCATTAACTGTATGCTGTGTTATGGGTTTGATTCCTTGTAGTACATGTTCCATCATATTAATTAACATCTTATATAACATATGGCTTGTTCGGTAAGGGACCTTTGTGCATGTGCCATGTGAGTGACTTTCCTTTTCAAAGGCTGAAGCTGTACAATTTTAAACGTGTGCTTTTGAAAATGTCAAACACTGCAGTGTGATGTGTGTGTGTGTGCCTTTGTGTAGACTGTGTGTGTGAACTCTCATTGTTAGCTTATCCTTGTATACTCGTGAGAGCCTGCGTGGCACAACAAATAAAAAGGAAAGACATAATGTTCACAGCAAGGACAGTACATTGGGATATTATATATCTTCATTTCTTTATTTATATATTTGTATACATTGAGGTTATAATCCATTTACAGGTCTGTGCAAAGGATAACAGAAAACATTATTTCAACTACATGCGCAGTTCAAACGGTTAGCAAAATTGAGGGGGAGGAATTTTTTCTTTTCTTTCATTCAATATGTCTCGTGGATCTTTGGCTGAATGAAGTTTGAGTAAAGTATACATAAAGTGCCTAATGCCTTCACAGATTTAACAAGAACACAAATACTGTACAGGAACACAGAGTCATAGCAAACAATACAAAGCACTGAATTAATGTCACTTATAATAACAGAACATTATAATAACATCCAGCCATGGTATGTTAAAAATACAGAGATTGAGCATTTTCTTTTCTTTGTTAAAATGTTTCTGCTTTGAAAGCAACGTAGCATTGTCAAGAACTGTAACAGTACAGCTAAAGTGTTGGGGCACATGGTCGGTTGAGTGGGCAAAAGGAGATGTACAGTACATGACAGTGATAAATACTGAATACACATAAGTAAAATTGCTGTTGTGTTCTAGTTTTTATTATTCATTGCATTTTCAGACAGAATGCCATGAACATTTGTACAAATTTTGTAGGTTTTGCTGAGGGTGTGTGATGATGCCTGTGGTGACCCCCTCACTTTACATCCGATGGCACAATAGTATGGTGCAAATGCGCAAGTGGCCCAAATTAAGGCGCTGCAGTTTCAAAAAAGCAATGCAAATATAAAAACACAAAAGAGAAGCAACATCTTCACCAACTTGACAGCACATGCGCAACATTAAAAAAAAAATTCACCAAACTGACAGAAAATGCGCAGTCTTAACTAAAAGCGCTTCATAAATGAAATGCTGCAAATAAAAATGTCTGCAAGAAGCTCAAAACACATCAGAAACGGGGACACTTAAAGTGACGCACACAGCTGGGATCGGAGCACTTGGTTACATTTCAGGGATTATAAAGTTGGCCAACTGTAACTGTTGGCAGAGTTAGTCTGTTTCATCATTGTAAGTGGCTCGTATGTGTATTTCAAATAACTAAGTTAGCTAGCTTACTTGCAGCAGATTTAAATAAGCCAATCAAATTTACTGGATATTTTAAGAAACGTTCCAACATTAGTGACAGCAAAAGGGTTTCGATTTGTTCTTTTGGTGAAATTGTAACCAAACTCAGAGTTATTTACCCATAGGTCTGACGACTTAGCTTCCGGGGGCAAAGATCAATATTTTTGGGGTTCTGGTTTAGGCAGCAGCTGGGCCACGATCTTCAACTTCTAACTTTAGTGTAGCACCATCATCAGGTCAAACTGTAATTGGTCCAAGAGAGTGGCGCAGGAATGAGTCCTTAAACATGGAGAAAAATTAGCATTTTACAACTTCCAGTTCCGTCATCTTAAAGTCAATGTTTTTTTTTATGTGTTTATGGTTAGACGCCTGGAATGAGATCTGTGGTTAATGCTAGCTTATGACATTTTCATATTTTGTTCTAAGACATAAAATACATCAGTAAATACCCCACTCGTGAATGTCTGTAACTTTCATGAGTCATACAAAATTGGCGGTTGCTAACAAGTGACTAAATAAGACTCAAACGTCATTACACCGACACAAGTCCACCTTTAGCCTAGCAGCAGTGTTGCCAGCCATGAGACTGCAATGTAGTTTTTTTAGGGCTTTGAGCTAGCTTATATTTTCTGCCGATTTGCATTTACGGCTCAAAAATCACTAAATCTTGTTAATATGTGGAGATTGTCCTTCAGAACAAAACGTGTACCGAAATCCAATGTGGAAATCCCTTTTCTCTTTGTCGAGGGAGCCCTTGCGATCCTAACTTCCCAAAAATAAGTCATCACTGCACCGCTCTATATTTTGTTCTATAACTCAATACTAGCAGATCAAATGACATTTTAGCAACTTATGAGCACTGTGGGAATATTAGCAATACAATGTTTGTGAGCATTGAGCTCAAGCATCTCTGAAGCAATGTTGGTAGAGTTATAATGACAAAGCTGCTAAATTGAACACCCTCCTTTTCATGGAAATTTGACAAATTCCTGCTACACCATCTCAACCTTTGGCACTAAACCTGGCAAACATAAAATTGTCTTGAAAAATAAATTGAAAGTAGGAGATCACATTTTTAAGCAGTGCAAAAATGCAATGATTTAGCGGCTGTGACCCTGGTACTGTAGACTTTTATAACGAAGTCCATTGATTTCCATTTGGATTAAACTAGAAGCTTCTTTCATACAATAAGTACCATTGAGGGTTCTCTCGCCACGAGCTGAAAATAACATAAAATGGGCAAATACTGTTGATCAATGGTCTCATTATTATTTATTATATAAAAACAAAGGGGGGAGGGATTTTTTTTCTGAAGCCCATTCACAGGTACAATTCAGTTATTTATAGTAATTTATAAGGAACATATAGTTTAAGAGCAAGCATGGAGAAAGCTTTACCGTCACTTTATTATTGCTGTACACTATTATTCCTTTTAATACTGACAGCAACAGCAAAAAGCCAATGGTAGTCCAGTCAATGTTCTTCAGAGAAGAACTTGGTTAGTTTCAACTAATATATTTATGTTGACCCATTAAAAACAGACATTGATCATGGTTCTGAAATGGTTTTGGATTTACAAGTTTAGGTAATAACTTGATAAGTATTATGATACCTCTTCTTTGTGCCATTTTGTCGTTATAATCAGACAATCGTGAGACAAAAATGTTGATATTTCTGAAAATATTCTTGATTACATTCATGTATGGTTAATGTTAAGGCGACAGTATGCTTCTGAATTTAGGTGCTTGTCATATTGTTTGAAAATCTTATAAGCCCCACCCGCCTACAGCTTTCTGAAACTTGAGGTATGGAAAGTGAGTGGTGCAAGACACCGAGGGTAGCGCTTCCTCCTAGTCCGGCAACACTGCTCTTTCCAGAAAACACAATGGCAATGTCAGCGCAGAGTCGATTTACCGCATTTCATGTGAATGCAACTTAACACCCTACATTTCTGCAATCCTAAATAACATTCTTGCAGTGGCACCAAACGCTCATGAGGTATGGAATCGAATCGCCCAATGACTACTTAATGGGTTGGTACTCTGGGCCAATAATAATCCTTCTGGTTAAAATATTATTCCGGAATGGGACTACTGTCTAAATGCAATCAAAGCATCTTATGCTACCCAACATTATTCAAAGCCCATTGCACAAACTCCATTAGCTTGGCCTTTACAAATGAAGTTGTTGAATTAGGGTTAAATTATGCTAAGGAAATGTCTGATATTCTGAAGCAATTCTTTGATTCCAGAAGGTTCCAGATTGTAAAACATCTTGATGTGGCCCCTAAAGCCCCTGTCACACTGTCCCGAAATGGACACCCGATGGACACACGATTAAGGAAATATTCAAATTCGGCTCTGATTGTAACATCGGGCCATTCGTGAGGGCATCTTAAGCCATCGTATGACCGCCGATGGAGTTTCTCAGGCTCCGGCAGCAACTTCGTGAGCGGCAACTTCGTAAGGCACTCATGAGGGCATCTTGTCAAATCGTGAGGGCATCTTGTTATCATCGGTGCCATCGGGCATTCGCCCTCATTCTGATCGGGGCGAATGCCCGATAACAAGATGTTCTCACGATGGCCTTACGAAGGAAAAAATTGACACACGAATTCAACACGAAAATGAACCTTCGCAAGGTCCTTCGGCAATTTTTTGGCATGCCAAAGATTTTTCCACCGCTCACGAAGTTGCTGCCGGAGCCTAAGAAACTCCACCGGCGGTCATACGATGGCTTAAGATTCCCTCACGAATGTCCCGATGTTGTTACGATCAGAGCTGAATTTGAACTTTTCCTTTATCGTGTGTCCATCGGGTTGTTTTATTGCACAACAAAATCATGTAAACATATTATGTAAATAACCCAATTTGTGTTCTGTGAAACTGAAAAGGATATAATATATTATTTTGAAGGCGAGTTGACAGGAGGTTGTTGTTGCTATGGAAACAACATGACGGAGAAAACTTAATATCTTCTATATAAAGACGGATAAAGTAAAGAACAAAGTCTGAAAATATCAGTACAGTATCATAGTACTTTAACATAATTGTTTTTGTTACTTTCGTTGCAGTTGTATGTCTTAAATGTAATGTAAATGTTGCCTTCGTGTGGGTTGGGGCCATCTTCGTGCGAAATTCACAATTCCATATTCGTGTGTCCATCGGGTGTCAATTTCGGGACAGTGTGACAGGGGCTTTAAGGAAACTTTGTATATCCTAGATCTCTCATGGCCCCTAATTGCTCAAGCAGCATCTGGTGGGGGTGGGGGTCGGGGTTATGAGAATGACACTCAGATTCTGTTCAAGTGCTCCTTTCTTTGCCCCTGCAGACTCAACTGTTTGTTTCAAGTGACCATGCTTTTGTTGTGCATTGCATCAATAATCCACAACATGTGTTCAAAATGGTCAAAAATAATGAATTACAGCAACATCTGCTCTCTCTGCGCACTTGCTTCCCATTTTTAGATGAATACAGAAAACCATAATCAGAAATTATCGTAATATTTGTATGATTTACAAAGTCTGTGGACATCCATATTTTAGAGTCTGATCTGTACGGAGCCCCTAAAGGGACATGAAAAAAAAAAAGAAAAACAGAGAGAGAAAAAAAAAAGTCAGGATAACGGGTTAGTATCTCGTGATACTAACCCGTTATCCTGACTTTTTTTTGGGGAGAAAGTTACCGGTGCGACAAGGAGGAAGTGAAGCGCACAGGACACAACCATTTCATTGCAGACTGTTATGTTTACGTGGGGAAATGACAGTGCATTATTTGAGATATATTTCGTACTCAGACTTCACTTTTAGGACATTTCGGCCAGGGGTGTGTGGTCACTCCAGGAGGCAGCGGGACGTGTAACTCAGAGAAGAGCAGCACCAG
>NW_011369128.1:0-4436 GCF_000735185.1 Notothenia coriiceps | reverse complement strand
ATTGACTGTATTGCCAGACCTAATGTCAATAATCTGCATTGTAAACATGACAAAAGGTGGCGCCATATTCATGTCAGTGAATGTATTTTGAATGTAGCCTCCAGCATCCAACTGCGTTTTCGCGTTTGGCTCATTTTCCATCCGAAAAACACGTTGTCTACCTGTCCTGTACCACTTGTTATGACTTCTCTCTCTCGCGTATTCCGTTAAGACCCACCCCATCTCACTCCTCGTGCTGAAACCTGGTGTTCACTCTCTGTCCTAAATGGATTGTTGGAGCTCGCCCCCCCCTGTGAGCCCAGTGTGCTCTGATTGGTCAAGCGACGTGCAACTGCTCGCGAGGAGCTGCTGTGAGGAGCAGACAGGGTTTCCGTGTCGAAGATAGATACAGTCAGAGTAGGGGCGGGTCTTCACAGAATACGTTTTGGGGAACAAAATCAAGCTTTTTAAAAGGCTAGTGGATTTTGGCAGGCAGTGAGTGCGGACAAACGATTGAACGATAACAAGAACGGCTCTCACCAAGTACGACTCGGTTCCCCTCGTTCATATCAAAGAGCCGTTCAAAAGAATCGGCTCGTTCGCGACCGACACATCACTACTACAGAGTGTATCTACAGATGCTCACCAAAAGTACCACAAATTATGTTAGGATCAGAACTTTGTTACGGGTGTACAAGGAGTGGACCCAAAAGCACGAAGGCAGGCACAGGATTCAAGTACAATAAAAAGTCTTTACTTGAAAAAGCAGAAACAGTACAAAAATATATAGCCTACAATAAAGAATCTACACAAATTTTTACCTAACTAATAAATACTTCTACTGTATCTTACCTTACTATAACTAAATCTAAGGACAATGACTGTTACTTAGATGCAAATAATTAACGCTGGAGAGTTTGGCAAAAGACACAAGACAAGCTGGCAACAAAGAAAGGAAGACAGGACACTATATACAAGAGAGAAGTGGCCACAGCTGGAAACAATCAGGGGCGGGGCAGACACTGATGATGGCGGGAAAAGGAACCAGGAACGAGACAAGGTGAATACAAAATAAAACAGGAAGTGGAACATAAATAAGTAAACTAACAAAAAACATTTAACACAGTTGCCGATGCACAACAAACTTTTGTAATAGTGAAAGTATTGGAACATGCAATTCTTTTGTGAAAAATACTAAATTGAAACAACAACATAGTAGAGTACACTGCAAACTGTACAACACCAAACAAATGTAAAGGATGATCCAGTAAAAACGTGTACTGTACACATTAAAAAGATGCTCTTTATGTCCACTGGTCCTTCCTTTTTGCTGTCTTCCATTGTCATATTTACTTTTTCTCTTTGCCCAATATTATGTTAAACAAATATACACACAACAACAGTAACACACAATCTGTAATAAAATCACAGCGGTCTCAGGGCACATGACAATAATGATCATTCCAGTTCCGGATCAGTCTGTGCCAATCGTTTCAAAACTTATTTGATTCAGTTGAACGTATATTCACAAAGGACCAGTGGATGGGTTTATAGAAGTGTATTCATTTTCAGCCCAATCAGTACGACGTCTCTTTGATGATGTTGGTGGAGAGGGTGTGGTTGCTGGAGATACTGATGGAGTGGCGGGTTAAGGGATGAGGGTGCATCCTGGGAGTTTGGCGGCAGGGCACGCAGAAGTAGCGCAGCGTGGAGAAGAAGATCTGCCGGTAGGTGGCCGACACCAGGTTGTAGAGGATCGGATTGACGGCCGAGCTGACGTAGAACAGGATGTTGGTCAGCATGTAGAAATAGTGGTAGAAGTCATACAAGTCACTGAGAGGAAAGAGAAGACAGAAAGCCATATGTAAATATGTGGCATGTTGAACCCCAATGCTTTCTTACATGATTTTTTATGTGCACTTGTTTGAAGACTTTTGAAATGAACTTGAATTCAAAATTGAGTACTATAAACGTTAACTAGTTCCTTTTAATCTGTATCAACTGCATTTTGAGCTAACTAAAGGAGCCCTGTTATGCAAATGTTCAGGTCGATAATAGTATATTTTGCCTCTACTGGGACATGTCTCCATGCTTTAAGGTTAAAAAAGCTCTTTATTTTTCTCACATTGCCTGTGCTGCAGCACTTCTTTTCACCCTCTGTCCAGTCTGCTCTGATTGGTTAGCTAGACGGCTCTGTCGTGTTGGAAAAAGTACATAGAGATGTACTGCCCTTACCCTATCACGTGCGATGTGTTGGAGCGTTAGCCAACAGAAGCACATATGTTACTGTTACATAGTGATGTCACTACGTTTTAGGTATAACAAAGGAGTCCAATGGAGGTTGGGGGGGAGTGTTTGGAAGAGAAACTCTGGAACACAGGGATGTAAGCCTTTGCAGACCATTTCCATGCATAACAACTAACATAACACACTACAGGAAAGGGAACACCCCCAAAAAGCATGAAAGGAACTCTGTCAGAGTTAACTTTCACACTGTATATAAACACATATGAGCTGCTTTAATCCAGGCCACCATTTAAAGTTGGTCATATGTAAATTCCTGTCCTGAAGCACAATCAACATATAGGGTGACTGTAAAAAAAAATGCTGTGTAATGAGATTAGAGAATAACAGCTTTATTCTCCTGGGAAGTTAATAAAAAAAAAACATTTGGTGGAGAATCAACTGTCGTAGAAGATTTGTTCAGCCAACCAGAGAGTGATGACTGCTGAAAATGTATTCATCTAACCCAATAATCTTTTCTTTGGATGTCACTGCTCATTTCAGGCTCTGCTGGTCCACTACTAGACATACTCTCAAAATCATTAAGAGTAAAATGTCTCCAGGTTTGCAGTGCAGGCTTCCCACTATTTTCTGGTGTATTCATGGTGTACAAAATACAGGGAAATGATGGGAAGAAGAAACATTTTCTCCGCTGGAAGTGCATTTGGCAGGCATTTTACTGTTTCCAATGCAAAATATATTTAATTATATGCAATTGCATGTATTTGCTCTGCCATACACAAGTGAGGTTTTTAACTAAGTGTTGTGACTGTCCCTATAACTGCAGTCAGAGAGGAGAAGGGAGAGGAAGCTACACAGAGAGGAGCATTATGGATATGAAGGTTATATAAGACAGGATGACAAATGGGAAAACAAACTTAAATGGAATACAAATTACATCCTCTAAAGTTTGCAGATATTATATTTCTCCATTCATGTTTGGGACACATTTGTGCCTCAGACTGCAGGTTTCCCATGGCAGCAGTTGACAGACACTTGCAAATCATTGTTCATAGGATTCATGCTTTAGTGGTGTGTTACTTAGAGGAGCATGTAATAATGATATATCCTATGAATGTTGATAAAAGGAAGTGACTTTCCCTTTTTCTAAAAAGCCCACCGGCATTAACTATCAACCATTCATAATGAGCTGCCTGTTCCTTTCAGCATTTTGGGGGAAGTCTTAGGCCCCGACCCCACGAGGACGCATACGGCTAAACGCATAGGATTAACGCAAACGCAAAAATATCTTCCGTCCACACGCAATATTCACTGGATAGTATCTGTCCACACGAGACAGCTCCGTTTAGCTCCAACCGCTGGAGAAGCTGCAGTACATATGCAGGAGCCTGTACGTGTCGCTGTAACTTCCTCCACAAAAGCAGCGAAGAAGCATGGTTGTCATGGTTGCCCTTCTGTTTATTCTCCGCGGTGGGGGCCGAGGGAACCGGGCAGAGTTTTTCAGCAGTCAACGTGTATTATAGTTTAAATCTTCCGGACAAAATTATAAAAGTACCAGAGTCATTCTATAATTTAGGGTACATTTCACATCAACAAAACTGTAAAAAAAAAGTGTCCTTTCTCAATAGAACAATCAGTGGTTCAAGTTAGTATATTCCTCAGTGTAACATATCCACTAGTTGACAAGACTTTAAACTTTTTTTTTTTTGTATTTGAAGGGAAAGGATGTTTTCACTACTCAGTTTGTCAACTATGTTACGGACAAACTTGATGTCATTACAATCATTTGATTAAGTCCTGCACTTCAAGTAAAATCCAATTTGAAAGGCTCTTGAGTCTATTCTACCATATATCCAAAGATTTTTAAAAGATTCAAAAATAATTGTATTAAAGTTTTGTTTTTTCATGTGATATGTTCAGCACTGTCATTAAGGATAGTGATATTTTCTATTATAAAACTACAATACAGGTCATTTTGATCGTTTTAAGAGATGTCACGTAAAACTCCAACCTGTGTAGATGTACATTATGCTATAAAGGATATCAGAAGCACTATTTTAGATATTTTAAATTTGAAAAAATGAGGTGCAACATAGTTGACAATGAAAGTCACACATTTGACGCAAGTCACATACATTCTAAGAAATGAAATATGCATGTTGTTTGCATTAATTGCTTTTTCTATGTTGAAACTACTAAGTAAATGCACTTTT
>NW_011369127.1:0-1904 GCF_000735185.1 Notothenia coriiceps | reverse complement strand
CCATTACCTAATTAGCAAATTAAGTATATTAAACTATTAGAAATTAAGGTTTACTCACCTATTATTGTGAATACATTTTTTTCCAGACAAGAAATGCGCAGGAAATTACGTTTTTAGACACATTTCTTGGAGAGAAATGGCTGAGCTGATCCTTGTGGGAAAGGCAGCAAACAGGGTCTTCAAATTGGCCGCCAGAGAGTCATGGGACAAATTCAAACACTACTATTGGTTCCTTATGGTCCGGCCTCTTTTTTAAAAGTATTGCATCATAATTTGAGATGTATTGTGTGAATGCAAAAGGCAAAAAATGGGTATGTTGCCTGGAGGCAACATCATACCATAGAGGGTTAAATTAATTCTGCCACCTTATATACAGTATTTATATTTAAGGCTTTACTGATGTGCCACAATAATGTCACCAAATGTTATTGAGTTAAAATAAATATTGTGGCTTTCCAAGTTAACATTACAGTAATTGATATGACTGCGATTAAATCAGCATATACTTCTGCCAGGGGATGCCACCCCTGAAATTCTCCTGCCAGCCTCTTGCCACCCCAGGAATATTTGTCTAGATCCGCCCCTGTGCTCAAGTAATACATTCATTTATTCATGTGGCCTGGAAGTATTCCAATTTAAGTCTATAAATACTGAAATCACCAGCTAAAAACACAAACCAAGCTTATCGTTATAGCTGTGAATGTTATTGCCCCTATGTTGCCAAAACCCAAGAATAAAAAATGCAGAGGAATTAAGCTCAGAGTCCTCAATGGTAGCATTGCTGTTGACAATACTGTATTCTAAAGGATGAGAATACGTTTGTGATGGTACAGTAAGACCCAGAGAGTGTGTGTCCATGCAGACCGGTAGTGTTTACGTCTGTGCGGCCTTGTCCTTTTCTCAAAGTGAATACTCAGACTGCAGTCGCACTGTGTGCAGAGGAAGGACATTGAGTGTGAATTATTAAACACTGTCTTTTCTTCTCTCATCAAAAGGTGGTAGAGAGAAGCTCTCTTTGTGCTGTCCACCTGACAGAGAGCTCATTGGGGTTCAGAGTGCACATCAGGTGCATTTAGTTGAATTCCGCCTGTGACCTTTAAATCACTCATCTTGAGTACTTGTTTCTAAATTCTAAAAAAATACCAATCAGATGTTTTGAATTAATTGTTAAAAGACAACGGAACAATGTGACCTTAGAAAAGAAGAAACCAAGATATTTAGGATCAAAAATAATTTTATTGATACAAAACCTGTCTTTCATGAAGCATATTCAGACAGCCTATACACCAACACTGAAAAACATGAGCACATACTACAGTTTCAAAAAGCAGAAATAAGATCTGAGCTGACAATAGAAATGCTCCGTTTTAGTTTAACGCACACAGTTAAGCTCACACACACTATTGTATGAACATATATGTTCACCTACTGAATTAAAAACAGAACAAATGAAGCAAAGAAAGTGAAAACCATAAAGCAGATTCAGGCAGTAGGCGTATAGATTCACACTTAAAGTATTAGCCTACAGAACAGTACAGCTGACAGAGAAGAGATAACACCTGATCCTTTTACAACAAACACTAGATGCTCTTTTTAGTTTTAGAACATAATCCTGCTCGTAAACCACACATTTAGAAATCTAACAGTCTAACCCTAACCCAACCCACAGTAATAATAATAATAATAATAATAATACATTCCATTTATAAAGCGCTTTTCCTGGTGCTCAAAGCGCTTACAAGCAAGTAAAACAAAATAACAACAAAAGTAGAAGGTGCTAAGCTAGGAGGAATAAGGGCAAGGGGTTAGTTGATTAGGAGTTGAAGGCAAGAGTGAAAAGGTGAGTTTTGAGGGATTGTTTGAATGATGTGAGAGTGTTGGCGGATCTGACGTGGCTGGGGAGG
>NW_011369126.1:0-1749 GCF_000735185.1 Notothenia coriiceps | reverse complement strand
TACTACGTACTACTACTACTACGTACTACGTACGTTACGTACTACTACGTATACGTACTACTATACTATATACTACGTACACACACACACACACACACACACACACACACACACACACACACACACACACACACACACACACACACACACACACACACACACACACACACACACACACACACACACAGCTCTCCCTCGTGATGATCGCTTGAAGCACTGCCCTCTTGTTAAAGAGTCAAATTCACAAAAGAGCCACTGCTGAAATATCCATACAACAACAACAACATGCAGGCCTCTAGGAGATTAACGTAGAAGGGTTCAGAGGAGGGAATGTATTGAAGAGGAATCATGTGTCACTAACATTAGGTTCAACAGTCTAGAGAGCATTGGTCGAGAGAAGCAAAAAGGACAGGAACACAGTGTATTTGGTTCTTATGTTGAGTATACATTCTAGACAGATAAGTCTGAGAATCCACAAAGCCCTTAAGCTGATATTTGTATGGTTTGTTGAACGAACAACCTTAGCCCACAGCAGCAGCTTCCTGCTCTTTACACACAGCACCACTCAGCCTCGCTGTAACTGTGATGACCTTTGATTATTTGATTGTAACCCCAAAAGGCAACATTTAAATACCAGCATGCTGCAAATGTTTTCCTGCTCCAGCTTTGGTGGTTCGTTGTGAAACAGCAGGAAGACCTAGTGCCGTGTTACATTTTGAAAAAAGGGAATTTCTGTTTGTTTATTCAAATCTTGTTTAGTTGGAAAGGTGTTAGTATCAGCTGCTGACATCGGTTCCAGCTTAACACAAAGTTGGACTGTAAACAAAGGAGTGTACAGTTTAGTTATAAGGGTATGGGGCCAGTCAGGTAAATTCATGTTTTTGCTATGAGGAGTTGAATACTAGATTATAAGAGGCTGCAGGTTTGATTTGGATGCACTGTTTCCTCCTCATTTTTGCAGCTGTATAGAAGAATTTCTCTTTTGCATTTGCTCTACCTACTCAAACATATTGTCAAGCTGGAGGCGGCTTTGTGGCTTCTTGGATTTAATCATCCATAAATAAAAAACGTGCATCTTGCTTCTCATGCTTTACGAGTTGCTACGTGTAATTATAGCGTAGTTGACTCATGAAAAACGCTATGTTTACTAGACTAGACCTGAAAAAAAACGGCCAACAGACTAGATACAGGGTGTTTCTCAATCTCGAGGAAACTGGCTTCCAAGCCAATATTTCAAGGATGCTACGTCATCGAGTGCCGCCGAAGTACTGTTCCAATCTCCAGCATACTTGGAATTCCACCGAGGCCGCGTCCTTGGTTAGGGGGAAATTTCGAGGCTGCACATGGGTAGACTTCGCGTCCTTAAAATCCCCACAATGCTTTGCGCACGGACCAATTTCAAAAACCCTTGCGGAGAATGGCTGAACCGACGCAGCACACATTTAAATGTAAGTATGTAGTGGCGTAGAACATGTGTTGGTAAATATGTTACTTTGTTAAATTTGTTATCACCAAAAATGTGTTCCGTGAAAGTAAAGCAAGTTCATAATTAGATAGACATCGTGAGGTATTTATTTTCGGTACAGTTTATGTTGAAACCGTTAGAGAGAGAGGCACACTTGTTAGCCTGTTCCATTCTTCTTCGTTTTCCGAAGCCGTGGCTTGGAAGCATACTTGCTTCGTTTCTGAAGGAAGTGACTTAGAAGTACCCGACTACCAAGCCAGCATCCTCGAGATTGAGAAACGGCC
>NW_011369125.1:0-6890 GCF_000735185.1 Notothenia coriiceps | reverse complement strand
ACACAATACATGTTCTAATGTGAAGCTTCACTCAGAAACTCAACCAACACGCCCTGACGTCCTGCAGAACAGATAAGATTCACAGAGTGGAGAATTAGTTGATTGATTTACTTTTCAATTATTCTTTCAGTATTTTAAGCCAGATTTCCGTGACTTTTTCATAACTTTATAAATAATAATAATAACAACTAAACATGTGATTGTTGTCAAGTTACTTTACGCACCTAGAAATAGCAAAAAGTCAAATTCAATGAGTTTCCACGTTTATTATAATCAGAAACCCCCAAAAAATCAGACTCACCGGGTCAGAATTTCTCTATTAAACAAATACAAAAATGTAACAAATATACTCTAATTAGTCTACCAGAAATATAATAATAAACACAAGGTTCATAAACACTTTGATGGCTTTTCCACAGATTTGTTCAGTATTTTAGGCCAGATTTGACCTTCCTGTGACTTTTCCACAGATTTTCCATGACGTGTGCATGAAATGTCCGAGCCTTTTATTCCAGATTTCCAAAAACGTTTCCACCGCTCGTTCATGACTTCCTCATGACTTCTAGCCAGATCTCCATCACAAAACATGTTGTTGTTGTTTATTTTCTCCTCTTTCAAGACAGCTAAATAATAATAATAATAATAATAATACACACAAACACTACTGCTGCTTGGTTAGACAATTCAATTTAATAAACCAGTAAATAATGCAATATATACTTCCGCTTCTACTACTGTCCCCTGGCTGCTATCACACTGCTGCATACTAAGAGTTAGGGCTGCACGATATATCGTGTCGTTACGATAATCGCAGGACGTGCAATTTATTTGTATTTATTTATAAAGAAAATTAGATTTCTTTATTAATTTTTTTAGGACGTGCGATATCAAGTAGGCAAATGAACTCAAACACTTCATGTTACAATTCTTTTGCTGCTTGCTACAAAAGGAAAACTCATGTCAGGGGCACTTGAGTGAGTGACAGCAAACCACCAATCACAGCAGGCTAACCGAGCTAGCTCAGCTTGTTGCTCCGATAACTTAAGATCCAGACGTCCGTGACTAAAATCCTTCATCCGGTTGAATATAGTTAAAAAAATACCAATTGTATAAAATCAAGTTCAAGAAAGGATGGTTTGCGGACAAAAAAAACACTGTATTTTCTTCAATTCCTGTATTTCTTCATATTGCAGGGGAAAAATATATCGTAATGTCAATTTTTTCCGATATCGTGCAACCCCACTAAGAATTATCCATGATTTTATGCATATTTTGATATTTCTTGCTTTTTACTTTTGCTTCATCGTGGTCAGTTTGGGCCGTAGAGAGAGATCTCTGATTCTGGTTTTTATTGGACGTTGTCGTGTTCCCACTGTAACGGCATTAAGTGAAATCAGGAGTGCAAAGGCCTCCGTGTGTTTCACATTAAGGGCTTTGGAGGTTGTTAAATTGTGTCTGTATGGCATCAACATCCAGGGCGGTTTCTTTTAAGGAAGAAGGGCTCCTTGGATTAAAATGAAAGTGATAAAAACAGGTTTCTTCACTTTTGATCTGCTTTCTAGGATTTGTTTTACCGTGAAAACGACAACTATCACAAGCAGTTTTACGGGTGAAGCTTATCTAGTTTGATTATGATGAGAACATATTAAAAAGACGGTTTCATTTGGGGCTGAAACAGCTGCTTGAAAACGTTTGTAAAACTGAGCTGCACATTTTTTTTCTTTAAACACTTTTTCACTAGTATATATTTTACACATGTGTTTTATTTATATATTTCTGCACTTCTTCTTTTTGACTGTTATGCAAATTCACTTGGTAGTAAACCTGAATACTACATTTTCCGTCTAGATTAACAATGTTTGATTACTTGCAACGAACCAAGTAACCTATTAAGAAGAGGTTGGATGCTTCTGGGGACAAAAACAGCCCAAATAAATCTCTTTTACTCAATATTTGTGATGAAATTGGCTGTTTTTGGTGGATATCTAACTATTTGGTCGGTTATTGTCAACATTAATGCATTAAATGTAGGATTGACAATAGTTTGCTCTAAAGTCTGGTGACAAAATGGAAAAACTGCAGCCTGAGGTCGCAAACTGTCTGCAGCTCAAACAAACCAACTGCTAGACAGATTGCACGGACACAGATAAGGAATTGTAAGTAACCTTTAGTGCTGCGAACACGAGGGCAACATCCGACATGGACGGGTTGTTTCACTTCATGATAAAAACCAAGATAAAAAAGTGTGTAAAGACTTCATTAATAAGTGGAGTGAAGGAAGACGATTGTAAGCAGATGCTACGATGAATACAGAGCGAGCTAACAGTTAGCTAATAATGCTCAAATCTGCACATGTATGAGTATTCTGAATATTTAGAATTAGAAATACTATTCTTTGAGCTACGATAATAAATGAATGGAGACAGGCAGACAGATTAACGGCAAACGTCGCCAAATTATTTTTAGACATGTAAAACAAACGTCTGGAATATAAGCGTACCAAAATCTGAGTGAAATTGGGACACATGGAGGATATTTTTGGTTTTATATCTCCCAAAAAGAGGCGCGGCTCTGATTGTTTTGGCAGTCTGGAAGCTTCATTTTTCTCTTGAGTAGTATCTACAAGCATTTACGTCCAATAACCAATATACAAACTACAATAGAACCGATTAAAATCATTGATTAATATGCAAGAATTAATCTTTAAATATATATATTTTGAAAAAAAATCAACCAATCAATTTTGACTTGTTTTTTTAAATATTTTTAACAGTTTTCCAATCCGATTTAAATGATACTCTGTATTCGTATCATTCTTCCAGCTGCATACTTTCCTGCTGAATATATTTACTGCTTACCGTATATATAATATCTTATTTATATCTACTAATTGATGTGTTTGCACTGCTGTTAAGATGCTAAACTGCACTTTGAATCGATAAGTAAGGTGAATCCAATCCACTTAATTGAATCAGTGCTAGCTAAGGCTACCTAAAGGCGGGGAATTACAGCTCGTCTTACAATTGACGCAAGGAACAATTAGTTTGAATCACATTTACCTACAATTTAAATTTAAAGCATCGTCAATATATCACATTTTAATCTGTATTCCTGTTATTACACAAAGGTACAACAGCCTGACTGACACTGGATTATTTAGGCTGATTTCAACATTAAAATACAGCACACATAGCTTCCATTTGTTGTTATTTATCACTAGAAAAAAGGCAATAACAATCATATACAACTGACGTATAATATGAGCTCTGCCAATAAATCGACAGAAAAGCAATAAGCATATGTATTTCAATATTTCATCATAAATTCAGTCATTTCTCAAGCAAAAACTGTGCGTTTTTTTGTCTCACAAATGAGAGAAATAACTGCTTTTTTTGTTATATACCATTTTGAATACTACATTTTGTGTTTTTAAGGATTTTAGTTGATCAAAACAAGATTTTTGAGCACAAAATAATCATTAGTTGCAGCTTTAGGCTATAACTGCTAAATACAAACGGACTGTAACCAAATAAACATTATATATTTACATTTAAATGATGATAATGCACTACAGCACTTTATAAATACTATTGAACATGCTAAAAGCCTATTTTAAAAAGGGTTAAATCGATGTAATAAAGCTGTAAACCAACAAGCTAACACAAAGCTACAGCACGATTATTAACTTATAATAGCCTCATAGCAGCATTAGCATGTCTGTCAAGCTAATACAATAACAAAGGGTGTTTTTTAAAGAACTGAGAGCTATAATAACCCCATTATTACACATTGTACTGACTTTAAAAACAGCCAAAGAGAATTTAGCTGACCTCTGACTGAACTGAAGCTTTATTTCTGTCTGTCGAGCTGGAGGCCAGAAATGTACTCAGCAACCGAGAAAAACACACACAAAAAAACGCATCTAACATGACACAAAGACGCTAAAAACTCCTATTAATGGAAATCAGGAGACAAACAGAGATGTAATAGTGTAATAAAGCAGTATTATCAAGTGAAATACAGGCAGTAAACACACCACAGCCCCAGGAAGTGCATTTAAATGAAGCTGATTTTCGTTGTGGTCAAACGGTGGTACTACAACTTCCGTGTCAGACACTGGGTCCAAAAATACCCCATTATTGACTTACATTCGGAAAGTAACGTCTGTAAATAAGCGTATTGTTGTTTTTAATAAACTACCTACAGTGCTACAAATAATTGTATAGCCCTTATTTGATTTTAGGCTCTAAAGTTGTAAATATAAGTTGTGATCTTTTTTAGTATTCAATTTATTCAATATTTTCGTTATATTGTTTATTATTTAGATACTCTAGTGATATATGTCCTTTGTATATACTTGCTGCTAATGTACATTTGTATTTCATATAATTACCGTTTATGTTGATTTTTATTTAATTATATTTGTCTCTTTAAAAATGTCCTAGAAAACTCAACTGCGCATGCTCCGTGGGCCCATGTACGGGTACTTTTGCTCTCCACGGTCAGCCATTTTGGCTCAAAGCGCCACATATAGGAATGACCGGAGCCCCGCCTCCAGCTCTTTATAAATCCTCGGATAGCTGCTGTCACTTATCATCTGTTAAAAATAAACCCGACACACAGGGCAGGAAAACGGCTTTGTGTTTCTACTTACAACTGCTTCTTTTAAAATAACATAAAAATAACACATAACGTCACAACAAGCAGAGGCATATATATATACTGTTTATATCCTAGCTTCCCCTTGAGTGTTTTTATCCGCTGCCGACGTATGACGTTCACATTTACGTTGTATTTTTAAATGAGAACCGGGGGGGGGATCAGCGGTGTCTCCCCTTGACTCTACCCAGGTTTAGGTGCCCTAAGGCCGGGTACAGAGGCTGTGCTTACCCGTCGGGAGGACCGAGGTTCCGGGCTTCTTGGTTAACATGGCGGCCGCTCCTATCCCTCTCCTCTGGACTCAGACGGACAGGATTCCTCCTCCTCTTCCTCCAGCAGCTCCTCCTCTTCCTCCTCCCTTCCCCCTCCTCTTCCCGATCCCCTGGAGCTTACATTTAAATATATATCAAGTCAAAAAGTCAGTCAACTTTATTGTCAATCTTTCAGTTTGTGTAAAATCGAAATACCGTTTCCCACAATATATATATATAGGTAGGCCCCTATATACATATTTGCATATATTTGCATATATGTAGGCCTATATAGAGACACATTTATACATATTATGCACACATTAAGACCTAAATAAAAGCACAACAATCAATATACAAAAATAACAGTCACTTCAATATCTTTGAAAATGTACATTAGTGCCAGCCTGTCCATAGCATAATAGAAAATACGATAATTCAGAAAAAAATTATCCCAATTTAATTGTATTTACATTTATTTAATTTACATTTAATTTAATTTACATTTAATATTATTTACATTAAGAACACTTAATAAGTGACGAGTTTTCATTACAGCAGCATGTTAAACAAAGGCATTGCACATCATAATATTTCACATTTAAACAAATATGTATCCCAATTTAATATGAAATAAATTCACTGTTGGCTATTTGCATATATAGGCTATTTAATTTCAACCACATTTGTAAATGAGCATGATAGCTATTTTCAGAGTATTAATACATATTATTATTCAGTTTTATCAACAACACATTCATGTAAGAGCATTTTAACTTATAGTTTGCTAATATGGAGCCAATTACTTCTTAATTCTATAGCGAGTGTTTTTAGTAACTATGAGTGTTAAATAAATGTAGAAAAGTCAAAAGTACAATATTAATCTTCAAAATGTGGTGCAACTATAAAGTATAGCATGAAATGGGAGAATTCAAGTACTAGTATGTCAAAATGCTAATTAACTTAGTTACTTATAGCTATTTTCATATTGTTATACAGATGTTATCAAGAACAAATACATGCACGTGTAATTTAATCTTGTTATTCGTCAACATGGATCCAGTTTACTTCAAATACTTGTATCATGTGTTTTTATAGTAGTGAAGTAAAAAGTACAATATTAGCCTCCAAAATGTGATTGGAGACTATACATTTAGAATACAATGTAAATATGATAGGATGTCAAAAAGTACCATTAAAACACCCCCAACACAATCAAACTCACCATGGATCTTCTAAAAGCCTTTTATTATTCTTTACAAACAAATGGCATTTATCAAACTGTAGGTAACCATAGCAATAACACTGATGATGCTAACGACGACAAGCAGCAGTGATTTGTAACTACAAGTCCCAGAAAGCGTGAAGAAGAGACGTTAAATGTGCTTCAGTTTGGGATTGTGTTTGTGTTGGCTGCTTGGAGACAAACAGCATGTTTTAACAACAGAGACACAAGAGAAGCTGTTTCTCTGTGTGTGTGTGCGTGTGTGTGTGTGTGTGTGTGTGTGTGTGTGTGTGTGTGTGTGTGTGTGTGTGTGTGTGTGTGTGTGTGTGTGTGTGTGTGTGTGTGTGTGTGTGTGTGTGGTTTCAGGTTTCAGAGCTTTTAGTTAAATTACACAGGGACGTAACAAAAAGAACTTACTCAGCAGGATTAAGCTCAGGACATGACCACACCGGATTTTCACGTTTTTATTTTAGGGGAGAACAACAACAACAACAACAACAACAAAAACAACTGTGTTTACTGAGTAATCGGGATGACTTGCTCTGGCCTTTATATAACATGGTGGTTTGATTCTGCAAAAACGACCTCCGACAATGCCCTTGCAATAAAGGCTTTTCAATTATTGAAAATATTTTAGTTTTTCTTGTGACTTTTAATAAGTTTAAACTTGTTTGACTGAAACACCTTCATTGGACTCCTGAGGCCTGAGGCCTGTACTATGAAGCCGGATTTTCGCTTGGTGAGCTAACTTCAGG
>NW_011369124.1:0-3303 GCF_000735185.1 Notothenia coriiceps | reverse complement strand
AAAATACATATGTAAAACTTTTTTCTGTATTTGGATTTTATTTACATGTATATGAAACGGAACACATTTGTGTGTGCATTGAAAAACACAAGTGTGGATCTGGAAATACAAGTGTGAATCATTTTGCGGATCATGAAATACAAATGTGAATCCTTCTGTGTGCATGTGTGTATTATGAGATTGTTCTGAGCCCATAAAATGATGCATCACTAGGGGAAATGAGAGATGCAGCAGATATTGAGTCTGAGGAGCCGTTGTTTGTTCCAGGCCTGAGTGTGATCCCGGGAGAACAGAGGATGTGAACCCTGAGGAACTGAGTGTCACAAGCAGAGTTTTTTTCTTTTTCACTGGGGACCCAAACCAGGAGATTTCCCACGCTTGGAGTGTAATGCGCTGTCGCATTCCCTCCTCCCGGCTGTCTCTTTTCTCGCCCACTTTTCATCTCAATATGTTTAGCATGCATCCTCTCTTCCTCTCTGTTTGCTCTCCAACTGAACCTCCTCTCACAGCCCGCTTCTTAATTTCTACTCTGTTATGATAATATCAAATGAAGCAGATTGTATACAGGCATGAACAAGGGGTTGAGAGAGACATATGGGAGGAAGAGAAAGCCCCCCCACTCTTTGGAGATCATGACCACACTTGCGTCTGGAGTTGGAGAGATGCACCACACATGTCCACTCCTGGGGGAGACACCGAGGAATGTTAACATTGGGTCATCTCCTCCAGGTCTGTTAACGGTTCAGAAAACTGTCTGTCCTCCTTATTTAAAACTCAGGGTCACAGGATTTCATACCACCATATGTGATGAAGACGATGTTCTCTTATGATGAACATACAGTATGTGCTCTGCAGTGCGTTGGTTTTGTTAACATCCCGGCTGTAACTGACATTTGAGACATGAGCACATTAACAGTTTTTATCACGTCCAATTATCTTTTTAGTTTCTTTATATTCATTGAACTTTTTGTCCATGAATATACTTTGATCAAAATAAAAAAAAACATGTTTTTTTTACACAGTACAAAAAAAAATAAACATGCTTTATAATTTGTCCTTAGGTCAAACGGTTATTAAAGATATACATTAATAATGTAACAAGGTACTAAGAAAATAAATACAAATAACAATACAGTGATTTGAAAAGAGGGCTAGAACATGCCCCCATAATATCAACATAATACTTTCACATGTCCATTTCTATTTTTCACGTAAAGGTTCTTAATTTAGAACATTTTGTTTTATTCTTTAAGTGTCTTTACGTCTTCAATAAGGTCAGTACAATCTTTGTAAAGATGTTTATTAATGTCAAAAGTTTGAGAAACAAAAGAGAAAATATATCATAAAGGCCGTTACCAGGTTCATTTACAGCGTTTCACTGCTCCCTGGTGCAGTGAAATAAACTCATGCAGGCTGTCAGTTCTTCTCTATCACCCTGAAAAATCTAGATATTATTACATATTATATGTAATTCTTTCTTGCAGATTTTCTTGAAAAACTATTCCAAATAATAAGGTTTGCAAACCTTGCTCAATATTAAAATAAATAAATAATAATTATATTTGAATTTGATTGCAATTCATATACAAAAGGCACGCATTATCCTATTTGTATGGCCATTCTTTTTTAATTATGTAATAATGTTAATGTGATTGAGACAGCTTTGTCTTCTGTATCTGTTGGTTACCTAATAATGTGATTATAATAAATAAAATAATATAATAATGTGACACTATTGGTTATTTGCCCATTTAGTGTGTGTAATCATTTCTTTATCCCTTTGAAAATATAATATATACATGTATTTTTTTTAACTAATATTTACTTTAGACTCCTTATCACAGGATATGGACTTGGTGTGGGTATGAGTTTTAAGGAACAGGGATTTGCTCCCCTTTTTTATTTTAATGTATTTTATCTTGACCCCATATTTCGGAACCACTGACAAGAGTTAATGGTTCTACTGTATACTGAATTAATTTACAATTTTCCAGGTAAAATCTAGTGATTACAACTCAAACCACTAGATGTCAGTGTCAATTCATGATTATACCAAACAGTACTGGTGTAGGAAGTTCAGCTGTGACCACCAACAATACAGAGAGAGTAATTAGGGAAACAAATATCTATCAGTTGTGCCAGGCAGCCTTATGTTATGAAACATGATTTTTTAAAGACATGAGGCCTTTTCCCTCTCTAAAGTTGGAAATAAATGAGAATTTAATCTGTAATTCAGTTATTTATCCTGGGAAAAAATGTGTCCTACCCTGTGAAGTAAAGGTAGTCTAAATGCTGGCTTGGAGCATATTGATTTTGATAGCACTCTGTCATAAATGTAGGTAAACATTTTACAATTGTATAACTGTCCTCTGCTCCCATTTTTGGTTAAAGGCATGTATTTGATCAACTGTTGTATAACATCTGCCATGATATAACTGGTTTACCTCTGAGATTTATTAAATGTAGGATTCGATCAGTGATTACCAGTGTCCTAGATGTCGGTAATTATGTAGTTAATACAAGCAAAGCAGAAGGTCTGGTGACGCAGTATAAAGACAAAGTGAGTCCACATGGGCTGGGATGCATGATAGAATGTTTGGATTAAACAAACACAGGATATTCAACCAGGAGATAGGGGGTTTGTTTCCTACTTTAATCCCAAGCTAGTCAGTTTAAAAACTAAATCTGCTATCCTGTCTTTTCAGCAAGTGCAAGTAGTGTATTGTAGTATATTAACATGTTGTGTTTATAGTAAATGGGTCAGCAATCAGAAGGGTTTTAACTAGGGCTGTCAAACGATTAACATTTTTAATCAGATTAATCACAGCTTAAAAATTTATTAATCATGATTAATCACCATTCGAACTATGTCCAAAATATGCCATTTCTTTATGTATATTGTTGTGGGAATGGAAAGACAAATGCAAGAAGGCGGATATATCCATTTAACATACAGTATGTATGTATGTTTATTATAACATTGTTCTGTGTGTCAAAATGAAAGACAGCCCACACACCTATCAATCATCAAACCGTGGGGTCTTAATTAATTATGTGTTGATTTCGATCTACGGGGGAGTACTTCAGGATGGTCGGGGGGGGGGCGAGTCGGGGGGGGCTAGTGGAGCACTTCGTGTCCACAGAGTAGGCTTGTTTGAGACAAGCGAGACCTGCGCAGACCTGCGCAATTTCGATCAACGTCTTGCTAGTGCGTTGCATGATGGTTAGTCATTTTGTCCGACTTGCTCTGGAGGCTCGCCTACATGAGACGTTGAAATCTCGCGGGACAAAGACGCCCGCAGC
>NW_011369123.1:0-1659 GCF_000735185.1 Notothenia coriiceps | reverse complement strand
AACTCAAATACCTGTACTTTCTACTTCTTACATGTTGAACTCAAATACCTGTACTTTCTACTTCTTACATGTTGAACACAAATACCTGTACTTTCTACTTCTTACATGTTGAACACAAATACCTGTACTTTCTACTTCTCTCATTTTCCAAACAGGCTGGTTCCTTTAGTCTGAATGTGTGTTTGGTGGCGTGATCATTATTATTTAGAGTCATTGCGTGCCTATTGATTTGAACACGATCCGTGTATCCATCATTTCCTGGTCTTCTCTAAAGAAGAGGGACCAATGGAAACGTTGTCATGTTGCCGTTGTTCAGCATGGAAACATTCATTAGCTAACAATGACATTATTGTTCTATTAATATAAAGGGAGGTCAGGTACTCTTTAAAACAGCTGCTAGTTATGGGTACTTTTTACTGAAGTACATTTCAAAGTTCTTTACTTTTACTTGAGTAAAGAAGTTTAGTCAGTACTTTTACCAGAGTATTTTTAAACCTGAGTATCTGTAGTACTTGAGGAAAGGATGTGTACTTTTGCCATCTCTGCACTTTGGAAAGCTAACGTCTCGATCCAATAGTGTTAGCTTCTTTAGTAACTTCAGTGCTCTTACCTGCAGGCACGCTCAAGTTCAACCAGACACTCTGAATGTTTCTGAAGATGAACAGTCAACTGCTGTAGATGCAAAAAAGAAAAGAATAATTAATTATAGAAAGGATAATGGAGAGCAACAGAAAAGATGGAGATGGAGGTTTAGTTACCCGGAGACCCTGGATGTTCTTCAGGAGAATGTCACCGATGCGTTGATAGTCTCCTTTAATGTGGGCGTTCGATCGACCCTCCCTAAAGAAAAACGACAATTAATAAATGATCTTCTGTAGTTACATGCAGTCACCACTAGATGGCAGGCTACAGCTGAGTTTTCACCACAAAAGACTGGAAAATCTTAACTCAAAGCCCATTCATTTTACCCCTTTTTGGGGGTTTTCTGAATGGAAACAGGTACTGACCACTGAGCCAGACGCTGCTCCACTTCTTTGAGAAATCCCTGGTGAAACGTATGGATCGGATCATAACTGGAAGCGATCAAGTTCTTCACCGAGTCCGGGAGCCCCTCGTCTTTCCCCGCAACGCTCTGGAAGGACTGCAGGGCATAAACACAGGAATACATTGATTAAATATGCATTGAAGAAAAAAACAAGTTCTTTAAAAGATAATCATAATGCATAAAACAAAAAGGAAGTGGACTGTGTGACACCCCAAATAATATAATGTGGCTTCTTTGAAATTAGGAAATATTCTGGATGGATATTTATAATTTTTAATATGCAGGATGACCTTATATATAACCCATCTCTTCTTTTCTTTTCGTTATACCTGTGTTGTTTACGTTCTCAGTGTTATTATGGATTTTCTAAACGTTTTGTTTTTCATATTCTCATGTTGAATTTCTTGGATTTGAGACCTTCTACACGAGATAATAAAAGCCAATAAAATGACCAAATAATATCCAGAACAATCCATAACAGTAAAACAATAGTTAGTGCAACTCTAGTCTAAGAAAAGCAGGCTATGAAACAAATAAATCCACAAAATATAAATCCTTTTCTTCGGGAATTTTATTTAAAACTACCTTGACAGCAAAAAAGTTGTGACATAATA
>NW_011369122.1:0-2440 GCF_000735185.1 Notothenia coriiceps | reverse complement strand
AGCTTATCAGTACTCGTTAGCTTACTGCTACAATTAGACACTGCGCCCTGCCCACTCTGTTGCCAGATTTGAGAGAAATAAGCAACCAGGTCTATGAAAACAAGCCCCAAAGAAGCAACACATACATGATGTTGTGTAATTTGAAACCAAAACTAAGGCCTCAGGATGACTTTAAGACTTGAACATGGTCATTTTTGTTTTGTAACATTGAATAAACCATTTAAAAAAAAGTATTTAAAAATAAAAAATAAAAAAATCCCGATCCCCGATTTTTTTCCTCCCGATTCCGATCTTTTGAAAATCACGTGATCGGCTCCGATCCCCGATCACGTGATTGGATCGGGACATCTCTAGTAAAAAGCACGACCAATCATCTGAGCCGGCCCGGCTAAAATAACTGGATGGCCTACCTGCCTGTCAGCCTTCCATCTGTGCACAAACTTATCTCGTGCCCTCATTGGTCATGTGCGCGTTCGTGTGTGTTGGAGGAGGGGCTCTGTAAGGAAGTGGCAGATTTTCTCCGGCTGTGTATTTTCAAATTCTAGCGCACTCCAGCTGGTTTCTCCAAAATGACCTACCCCACCTTTAAGTGTATAAAGATTATACAATATGGCAAATAATAATAATAGCACCTGTGTTCAATGTAACACATTCCTATATTGTATACAACTGCTTCAGAATACACTTTAACTCTTCAGTGTAGATATTTCTTTAAATGAAACACAAATATTTATTACAATTTTCTTTGATGGCATCGATTTGGTTCTTACCTTTTAAGGCACTCGTGAAGAATCTGATATGGCGAAAGTAGTCCTGCTTTGTTGGTCAGCTCGTACACTCTAGTGTCTTCTATACTGATATGATTAAAATACTGTGGAGCAGAAAACACACATTGATTTCAGGGATGCTTTCAAGGGAAATATAACCGTCCTGATACCTGCCTTTAATGTCAAAGGTACATAACTTTAACTTACTCTTTTGTACTTCACTGAAAAAGTGTCAATAATATGCAAGTACCTCCAGTTCATCGCCCTCAACGGGCTTCTCCTCCGAGGTCTGCTTCACAAAGTCAGGGATGAGGATTTCCAGTGTGGCTCGAGCTGAAGTTCACACCAAACCACCAGAGAGAGGGAAAGAAGGGATGCATTGCAACGTGAACATTAACCAACTGTATTATAGAAAGAATATAAAGACGTTCTCTCTGTGAACATCTCTACTTAGAAGTGTTCTTGTGGTACTTGGTAACAGTTAGCATTTGGTATGGGAACACTAATGAATCTGGGTGATGAAGTTATCTTTTCCAATTAACATGGTGAACAGAATACAGTTAGATTAGAATTGACCTGGACAAGTGATTCCCTTTTTCTGATTTAATAGCTGTACATTTGCTCCACACTGACAATTGTAACTAAATATAAACACTATTTGGGATTTCAAAACTCTCCGAGAGCTCCGAGCTAATACAATGTTTATTTAGATGTGAAATAAACCAATCCGTCTTTCATAATTCTCAGTCATATAAATAAAATAAATTACCAGCTTTATTTTTGGCAAGTTTTTTACTACTTGCGGTTCCTGTGCCGTACGTTACTCCGTCTATAATGACCGACGCTCCAAAGGGTTCACTTGGGTTCTCTG
This sequence comes from Notothenia coriiceps, assembly GCF_000735185.1. Classification (NCBI taxonomy): domain Eukaryota; kingdom Metazoa; phylum Chordata; class Actinopteri; order Perciformes; family Nototheniidae; genus Notothenia; species Notothenia coriiceps. The sequence continues at coordinate 802 of NW_011369122.1, read as the reverse complement.
TGGACACACACTCATTCAGTTTCATGTCTTATAACAGTCAACAATAATCTTTACCTTATAAAAGAGGTCAAGTCATTTCTGCTGTGCACATTGAGGGTGTTAGGGTGACGGCAGAATGAGCAGGTGAACACGTCACGATATATACCAGAGACACTATTGGTGCATTTCCACTGCAGGGCCTCGCACGGCTTAGTACGGTATAGTTAGGCCTCGTTAGGCCAGGCTCACTTTATGCTGCGTTTTCATTACAGTTTAGTAGCTGGGGCAGTAACTATGGTAACGCAGTGTAGGCGGAGTCGTGACGTCATCTTCAATGAGAACCACAAAACCAACACAGCCGTTAGCTGTTAGCCCTCAGAGCTCACAGCTCCTCATATCTGTTCAGAAACTAGACAAAAGTTAAACATGTACAAACCACAGACTGTCTGTGTCATGGAGAATACAGTCACTGGTTTATTTATGGCTGTAGGCCGTTGTTGTGAGTGTGGAGGGTCGGAGCATATACGGCGTTAGCTTAGCCGATCTCCATTCAGAAAACACGCATCTTAAAAGGTTTTCCGCCTGCCGTCTGTCTGCAGACTTGTCAAAGCATTAATTCATGGTTTTTACTAACCGGTATCAGTATGTTGTTACTTCGGCATTATTTTGAAACGTGTACTACAATTAAATCACGGTCAAATATGTTCATTTTGTTGTAGTTGCCAGCGATTCTCTCTCTAGTTTAGCATACTCAGCCCGGTTGTTGGCCCTGAAAGAACCTCGATTTCGGAGAGCCAGAAAACTGTGAAAAAGTACCCACCAG
>NW_011369121.1:0-4057 GCF_000735185.1 Notothenia coriiceps | reverse complement strand
TAAAGGTGGGGTAGGTAAGTTTGAGAAACCGGCTCGAGATAGATTTTTTGTTATATTCCATGGAATGCTCTTAACATCCCGATAGCAATGAATATCTTTAAGTGCTTTGACAAAAGGTCCATTAAAAAATGTCATCTGTGGAAGCCGTAGTACTGTAAAAAGCACGACCAATCATTTTAGCCGGCCCGGCTAAAATAACTGGATGGCCTACCTGCCTGTCAGCCTTCCATCTGCACAAACTTATCTCGTGCCCTCATTGGTCATGTGCGCGTTTGTGTGTGTTGGAGGAGGGGCTCTATAAGGAAGTGGCAGATTTTTTCCGGTTGTGTATTTTCAAATTCTAGCGCACTCGAGCTGGTTTCTCCAAAATTACCTACCCCACCTTTAAGAAGTACATTTTTTGTATTACTTTTTTTATAAATGATTCGAATTGTGAACCCACAGCCACCAACAATCTTTCCCTCACAACATTGCAGCTGCCCAACCAGGAAGTTGTTGTAAAGAATTAATTAAAACAAAAAACAGATTATCTACCTCTGACCTTGTAAGCTTGAGGGAAGGATCTCCCCATCTCTAACGGCTTCAGGATTGGCCCTGGAGCTCTGACCTTGCTCTGTTACCCGCCTCCAATCATGTATTGATCTTGAGACCCTCACCTTCATGCACAAATCTGACGTTCTCTTCATGTCCAGGAGTGAATCCCTCTGCGGGGCAGGGGCTCTTCTGTGTGGCTGCACCGTGGTAGCGCTTCCCATTCAGACGATTGAACACAATCTTTGGGGGAGGAGAGCTGCAGAGATCACACGGAGATAATTAAAGAATGTCAGCTTGATGATTGGGGCAGGCTGCATCACAAGAAAACACACAAAGAGTGCCATCTCACAGTGATGGGAACAAAAATGCAGGTTGCTAGTTTACAAAAAACGTCATGATTTGTTTTGTGTAATTTAGTTATGCTTGTAGCCTTGGCTATTTTGCTTTTGGTGGAGTAGAGCATGGAGGTTACTTCTTGATATTGGAAATATATATTTGATAACCCGAAATATATTTTTCATTTTCTCTGTCTTTAACAGCAGGAACTTCAGAGAATATGATTTACACACAGAAAGACATTGGTTCACTTTTAAAGTGCTTCAAATTCCAAATGTTACTTTATTTATCTCAGACTGTCAATGAACAACTCTAATATGCAATCGCAAGATCATTTACCGATCACATTTAGTTTCTCTGGAATGGATTTCAACCTCTGAAGCTTCATATTAACTGCAGATATAACTCTAAAGAAAAGCCTATACTTGTTGATCAACTGCCTATTCAATGTTATTGCTTAAGTGCTTTATAAAATCACTTTGCATATACATTATATCACACTGAGAGGTTTTTCTAATATTTTGTGTACAACATGTTGGTATTTCTGAGCAGCACATGAAGGGAGCACAGTCTTGTTTACAAAGCCACAGCTGGGCTGGCTGAACCGACCTTGAACACACTCCCAGAGTTATTGTCAAAAATGTTTTGGGAAAGTGAAAAAAAACAACTATTTTGTAAGTGTACATACCTTAGGCTATGTGATAAATGTGCAAATCAAATAGGTCTGCCACCGTATTTGCACTTCTCAAGTTCACTGTGGTGAAGTTAGTTTCAGGTTGAATATTTTACAACGTGGTCTTCTAACTGAGTTCCAAAGACTGTCTGCAGTCAGAGGATGGTTAGCTGAATATCAACACACTCAGGGACCATCAATAAATAATCATTTGCACATACTTAGCAGGTAATATAACTTCACTGTAAAAGTAGGACACCACTTTGTATTATTATTATTTTTATGAAATCATTAAAAAAAAATTGGGGTGAAAGTCTTGTTCTTTCATTGAACATTCTCATTCATTTTTAATAACATCCAAATCATGAGACCCAGTAACTTCAAATCATTGCAGCATTGCACATACTATGTACATATAAATATAGGCCTATTACTTTCCATATATTATAATTGATCTCAAATGTTTTCGTAAAATGAGATGTCACCATATGTAATATACATGCTCATATGACCATGTGTCAGAATATAGTATGGAAAACTGCCGGGAAGGTCAAATCCCATAATGTATGTACAAACGTTACCCAAGTACACATGTGTTACATGATCGCTCTGACAGCACACATGCTCACATGCCGCCTGCCCCATGTAGCTCAACAGTCTGCATAAATAATCTTAGTAAACACAACAGCACTGGAACAAGACTCAAAGCAGCTACTTACGTTGACGAGAGCCAAGACGTCGGCTTCAGCTTCAAGTCGCAACATTTGCTCTCGATTTGTTGTGTTGGACCTTAAATACAAAACCAGGGTTAAAAAGTGTCCATAGAACAATGTCAACAGTGGCATTGCCTACAAAACTTCCCTTCGCATTCTGATGTTACATTGCATAATGCATTAGATTAGATAACATAGTACTAACCTGTCCGCCGCTGTGTAACAAGTTTGCTGGGACCTCTGGTGATTGTGTACATCATGTGAACGCCGAAATATCCTGCAGTGTCCGTGTTTAAACCCTGTATGTCTTCTTACTTATCAGGTGCGCACATGAAATATCAACTCTGCAACTCGCAGTCCTCTGTCCGCTCCTCCTGACGCAGCCACGTTAAGGAGAAGGTTTTCGTAACGTGTCTTATTTTGTTCCCCACGTCAGGTGCTCCAGAGTCGGTCTGAATCCTGGACGAACCTCGCTTTGGCTTGTTGCCCACTGTGTCTAAATAATGCTGCACCTCCTAACCAGCAGGTGCTCAGCTGTAAGGAAACGACGTCTGCTGCTCCTGAGAGAGGTTGCGTGTAGGTCATCCAAGGAGAAAGCTGCTCCACAAGCCGGGGATCCGTCAGGCAGAGGGGGGACCTTGTGCCTTCTGAAGCCCGGGGACAGTGACACTCAGGCCGGACTCTCTACCCGCTGTGTTCCGCTGGTGATCCGGTACCCTGCTCTGTCATAGAATACAAGGACAGTAGTGCACACTTTGATATTTTCATCAGGACGGAAAGCTACAATGCCTGGCCAGCGTCAAGCCAGACATAATAAAGAGCAGTACTTCCGGACAGGATTTTCAAAATAAAACCTTGTTCACAATTATCCTATGGTTGGCTTGAGTTTGGTTACTAAATGCAAATCAGACCATCAAGCACCTTCCTGTTGTGAGTTTGAATATTTGTGTTTGAATCTTATTGTAAGTCACTTTGGGTGAAATTGAAATGTAATGTCCAACATTTAGAGGACTTATCTGTTTTGTATTCGAGCACATTGTGATATTACATCACTCGGTTGCAATGTAATTTGTTGTAAGGTCATATATATATATATTGCATGTTAGTTTACCAGTCCACTAGGTGGCACTGCGACATTGAAGTTGTTGCCGTTCAATAAGCATAGAAGAATAACTGTGGGCTATGTTATCGATGATGTTATTCATGGTTACCACGTGACGTCACTGTATTCTAGCGCCGCCATTTTGGTGTCCGGTCACAGCAAGTCATTACAACAACAGAGAACACGGAGGAAGCAACAGAGAAAGACACATCGTGAATAATAAAGTTTGTGGATATGCCTGGGATTTGTTGTGCTGTGGGCTGTGACAATATTCGCCAAAGGAACCCCGGACTACAGTTTGTATCGATCCCCAAAGTCTTAGACCGTCGTAATAAATGGCTGGCTGCCATCAGAAGGGATCACTGGCAGCCGACATCTAACTCCAGATTGTGTAGTCAACACTTCGTTTCCGGTAAGCTCTTCACTTATTGTTATCTTTTAGCTTCTTTTGTCAGAAATAAGTTTTCTAAATACTTCAACATAGATAATTCAGTTGCCGAATAATAATTACCGTTAGCAGTGTAATGGTAACATAGCACTCAATATTCCCAGTTTTGAAAGGACTGCATTAGTTTTGCTCTGTGTTCCTTTACGCTTGAAACCGACTGCATTTGAATAAAAGACACATTTCTGGCAGAAAACTGAGAAAGAAATTGCCGTTCTCAATATTATTGAATGCATGCCTTAAATTACTTGTGT
>NW_011369120.1:0-2227 GCF_000735185.1 Notothenia coriiceps | reverse complement strand
CAGTCATAAACCTAAAAAAGAACGGGTTTTTTTCTCCACCTTGTCATTTGTCTCTGTGCACTCAGGGACACGTCTATCATTTCACTCCGTGTCCTTCTTGCAGGATCCTTCCACTTATTTATAATCTGCTTCTTTTTTTTCTTCTTCTTCTTCTTCTTCTTCTTCTTCTTCTTCTTCTTCTTCTTCTTCTTCTTCTTCTTCTTCTTCTTCTTCTTCTTCTTCTCCTTCTTCTCATCCTTTCCTTTCTCTGCACCACCACTAATGCCCCTGTTAGTGAGATTGATAACCTCCTGCTGCAGGAAACAGACTCTCTCCTCTGTTTCCTGCTGTCCTGTAGCTGCAGAGGCTTTATTAGTTTAGAGACGGAGGGACAGTGTGTGTGTGTGTGTGTGTGTGTGTGTGTGTGTGTGTGTGTGTGTGTGTGTGTGTGTGTGTGTGTGTGTGTGTGTGTGTGTGTGTGTGTGTGTGTTGGAATAGTTTTCCCTGGTCGTCAGCTGACTCCCGTGGGACTAATACTCTCAGGTCGTGTGGTATAAATGTGAGTTTCACGGAAGTTTCTAGGTATTTTAATGTGTAGGATGCAGCAGCCTCGTTGTAAATGGACGTGCATTCTTCCTGTACATCACAGATATTTGTGTAATTTCACAAAAAGGCCAGCATTTGTTCCCTAATCCTCGGAGATCAGATTAGAGGGACATCTAATTCTGCTTCCCTCTCAGTTCAAAGATGGGAGGTTTAGATGACACACCGCTCGTCCCTGAAGGAGAATTCCTGTTTGTGTCCACAGCGCTGGAACAAGAAGGATCTTTTTACTTTATGGATCTCTGTCCTTAAAGTACGGAGCCAGAGTCAGGACCTGGTTTAGGAGCTTAGTGTGTGTGTGTCACATCAGGAGCAGTAAAGGAACACGTGATGGTTAGCCTATGTGCTGTAGCTTTTTATGGACAAACGAAAGATTATCAGTCTGTTCAGCATTTCAAAAGAGACATCGAAATAAAACTACAAGGCCAAGATGATGTTTTCATGATTATGGAAAAACTCCTAGCTTGATTTTCATTAAACTTGTATGTTTGGATGTAGTGTGGACCAAAGAAGAACCCAAACCATTTTAGAACAAGTTCGAAACACGTAGCAGATATTAAACAGGTTTCCACGTTGGTTAACATTGCAAAATAGGGCATTTGTGCTGCATTCATGTGTTGTAATAATTGGTAAAAAAAATGAGTTTTGCAATGGGAAAATTATTGTACATGCCGCCTTAAGTCGAATGTATATCCATATTAAATCAATATTGTTATATACGAAAAGATATCTTCCTAGATTTTAAATGTTTTTCTCTTGGTCTTAAATGTTAAATTACATTAAAGTTACATAATTGTCCTAATTTGCTAGACTTTCTATTATTATTATTATTATTATTATTACCCACTCAGCTGTGTTATCCACATTACTAATGATTATTTATCAAAAATCTCTTTATTTTGTGAAAGCAACAATAGTCCCCCTTACAATATAACGCAATTGAAAATATGGTCACTAATATTGTCACTTAATTTTTCTCCATACCACTCATCCTTAAATGTATTGTTGGATTATGAATACTAATGCATCCACTTTTAAGTAGCATTAAATGATGGTGAAATCAATTATACCTCCTATATTGGGCAGTTTACTCCTTAACGCTTCACTTCAAGTTTAAAGTAGCATCAAATAGAAATGCTCTTGAAGTTTAGAAGTACCTCAACATCTAACTTGATGACAGAAGTAGAAACAGTACTGGAGTAGATGTCCCTGTGTTTTAGCCCCGCAGATAGAAACCACTGTGTGCATTTTTGGTGACCTCTCCTTCTGTTTAGCCAGCTGTCAGCACTGTATTTGAAATAGGAGTGTGTCGTCCTGTAAATCATGTGTTCTTCATGCTGTAATATAAACTCCTGTCTCCTCTCTGCTTCTTGTCCTGTCTGTCTTTTCTTTCTGCTTCCTGTCTTCCTCTGCAGGTCTGATTACAGTCCCTTGTCCTCAACCAGCAGTAAGTAAACTAACAGCGACATAAAGCATTTCACACACACACACACACACACACACACACACACACACACACACACACACACACACACACACACACACACACACACACACACACACACACACACACACACACAGACACACACTACGTACGTACGTACGTACGTACTACTACGCCTAAGTACGTACTACGTACGTAACG
>NW_011369119.1:0-2500 GCF_000735185.1 Notothenia coriiceps | reverse complement strand
GCATTATGACTTTAAAGGGGCCCTTTTGTGCTTTTTCCTTTCTTGTAGTGTTTTATGAAATCCCAAAGTTCTCCTCCAATGGGAGTTTGTTGTCCCCCAAACTCTCCAAATTGGTTGAGTTTCATTGTTTCTGTCAGTCCATAACATTTAAGGAATAAGTCTGAACATCCTCAGTTGACATTTTCAGATTTACTGCATTAAAACAAAAAATCGGAAATGAAAAGCAAGAAAACTGAGAACATTGAAATGACTCAAACAATGAACCAACTCTTTTTCAATGTTGATACTTTTCTCAACTGGCTTTTCATTTTCCTAGGCAGATTTCCTCAACCCTTTTAGTCCTTGTAAACAAAGATGAGTAGATCCTTTCAGTGTCAATAATCCCTTCTATCGGCTGAGTCTTGGTTAATACGTTTTCATTTGACCGAACTGGGAATAAAAATGACGGGAAAGACATTTGAGTTTGCACCTTTAGGCAACCAGAAAATGTTGGCTGTCACGCTTTTTCTTTTGGGAGACTTTGATGTATTTGGAGATGTAACCTTGAACGTTTAATCAGATGGATAACATCTATGTTTCAGTGCCAGGAAAAGGGTTTCGCTGAGAGGTGTGGGGAGGAAACGACAAAGACTTCAGGCTAAAAGCTCAGCAGGGGGAAAGGGTGAAGCAGAGGGTGAACGATTCCTTTCTCTTGTATAAAACCATCTTTAAATGGAAAAAAAACAAGATTAAAACGAAGAAGTCATGATGCTTTTACTTGACATGTCACTTTCTAATGGAGATTTGATGATGATGAAATTCACGCTGAATAAGCTGGTTAAATCTGACAACATTTGAATATCTCATCAAAACAACACATTGTTCAATTGTGTCAGAAAACGTCTGAACATATCAGCATTATAAAAGGCAATAGTGATTTAAAACCTTTGATTTGAGTTTTAACGAGGATAAAAGAAGTATCAGTGAGATGGAGATATCTTAAGCTTCATTTTATCCCAAGAGGGGCTGCGAATGCACACGTTGGGAGAAAAGAACAGCATTAATATTAATGCATCGCCTAGCAACATGCCAAGAAGAGTGTTCTGATTCCACCAGGTGTCAAAATACTCAGTATTAGGAGATTGTGAGCAAGGTGGTGTTCCTAACTCCAAGGCATTCAATGTTTTTACTTAAAGGTCTCCTATTATACTGTCTTTCATCAATATATTATAGGTCTCAGATATATACAGAGCCTGTCTCTGATTGGCTGAAACACCAAACAGATCATTGCAGCATTACCCATAATCCCCTCTGTTTCAGCCCTGTTTCCAAAGTGCTGATTCTCTGTCTGTTACTTTAGATGAAAATAAGGAGCCCTTCCCCACGCCCCTCTGAGAGACATTTGGTTACAAAGAACTCATTGGTGCTTTAGGAGGAGATTCAGGTGATAAGGTGGAGGGGGGGGGTTACCTTGATTGCTGATTGGCTAATGGTTACACAAGACAACACATCGTTATAACATCATAAAGTGGCCAAAATCTGATCAGCTCATTTTCAGACAGGTTTTTATAGAAATGGATCAAAAAGAGAGAGAATCTTTGTTCCTGAAACTTTCAGAGTCTCTTTCCACAGAGGGGACACATGTTGATGTAGAAGAGACATGAAGAAGAGGGGACACATGTTGATGTAGAAGAGACATGGAGAAGAGGGGACACATGTTGATGTAGAAGAGACATGAAGAAGAGGGGACACATGTTGATGTAGAAGAGACATGAAAAGTGGATTTTGCATAATAGGTGACCTTTAAAGCTTACGGGAGTCATTTCATTTCAAATCAGAATAAACCCCCACTTTGCACAGCTATAAATCAGGAGGTGTTCTAAGCAGATCCAAAATGAACTAAACTCTTCTAAAAGATCATGTTCATGCAGCCGTTTGAGAAAGACGTGAACTGAGAACCACTTCAAACTCTGAGTTGTTTCCAAGTGTTTAAAAGTGAGATTTAAACAGTGACACCAGCACAATGTTCCCGTTGTTTTCTCTCTTAAAGCTCAACGGGACTCCTCTCGTTCGGCTGGATAATGAATAGCATGTTCTAATTTGAAAGGCACAATGAATACCTCTATTATATCAGTGCCATGGAATCTGGAAGCTCATTGAAAATCACTTCAAGTCTCTGTCGATTGATATTGCTGCTCTCCTTTGTGTGTATAGTGCGGTAAATTTCTTCCATTCTACAATACTGCTGACTTGTGATATGTCAAGAGACTCAGCGAGTTGATAAAGCTTTTAGAGTCATTTCTCTCTCAAGAGGAATCAATGAATGAGAATATTCCACTTTAAAGATTTCCCTTTAGATGTCTTGTGTTTGGTTCCATATATTATATATTGATGCTCATGTATTATCAACCTACAAGCCTGTCTTTTCACCCTCTGTCTGAAACCAGAGCCCAGTCTGCTCTGATTGGTTAGCTGGCCTGTTCTGTTGTGATTGGTCAACCTCTTAGAGATGTCCCGCCCC
>NW_011369118.1:0-2026 GCF_000735185.1 Notothenia coriiceps | reverse complement strand
CCCCTCCCCCCCATGCTGATGAAGTTAGTTAGCAGAACCGTTGTTCTGTAACGCTCTCCTCTAATATCTAACCAGGACCCTCAGGCTGCTGCAGAACAGCAGCGGTGTGGTTTGAGTTGCGTACATGTGTGCGTTTCTGTTGAGACCCAATGCATGATAGGAAACTGTTGGCTGTCCTTTAATCTAATGAAGAGCCAACTGTATTTTCTCTTTGAGGACAAACAGTTCACAGGCTTTTACAATTTGGAGCTCCTGGCCATCAATCACATGCTGTAACCTTTTATAGTTCTATTCATATAGTTTATTGTTTTATTATAAGTCAGGAATCAGGTAGCTGATTTTATGGTAAACAAAACAAACAAAACAAAACTCAGCTTGATGTACTGATAGCAGCAATGTGGTTTTATTGGGTTCAGGTGCAGTTTCTGTTGCTTTGGGTAAAAGGGACTAACAAGTGAAATGAAACATGTAATGTAATATGCTGCCCTAATGATAAGAGGCCATACAACATACATTTTGCACATATTCAGAACTGTACTGTACTAAACAGAAAGTACTTACAATATATTTTACATTGAACTCTAGAATCGGAGAGTTCATGTACCATACAGAAACATAGAACCCAGAACACATCTTCCACCAATGAAACAAATCAGCTCACAGAGGGGTGACTTGCGTTGTAATATTTAATACGTTTGTGGTGGTTTCTTTTGGTTTTGGTCAGCTTTTGTAATATTCTAGTCTATTATTGTGTGATCCTTATGGGTTCGTTGAGTTGGGTCACACATATAGAGCCCTTATAGTTAAATAATCACCTGTTGAGTGAATGAGAGGGTCTGTATTTCTGATGATCACTTTAGAACTGTGATTATTCAGATCACAATGTTGTGCCTTTAATATAAGCTGACCATTGCTATTCACCCTGCTGACCCACAACTGCACCTCCGCCTACTGCTCAAACACATCTTAAGTTTGCGGAACACAACCAGACTTTTATGATCGTGAGAGGGTGAAAATGACCTCGTAAACATTTGGCTGCCATCCAGCTTTCACATTTGTCAAGATAAGTAAATGGTTAGATCCCGAAGCAGTAAGGGTAATAAGTAATACAATCATCCTTTATCAAACAGGGAAGAGCTGATTGCTTTGTTACTGGACCCGTTGCATAACCATCCTTAGATTTTTCCATATTAGGCCCTAACTGCTCATTGGCAGTTAGACTGCATGGCTGCCTCCGCTCTGACCTCTCAATGCATGTGCATGTGTGCATATAACTGTATTTATATATGTGTGTATGTTGTAAAAACATAACTGTGTGTACTTGTATGTAGGCTACTTGTGTATAAAAAAGCATGTGTGTGTATAACAGAGTGGAAAAAACATTTCCAATAAAGGCAGTGCTGGACTGGGACAAAAAGTCCGGGAACCATACACCCAGCCAGGCCACTCCCAGTTTTTCGTTTGGGCGGCTTTGATGGATTTGTCGTCAATATTTACAGCGTTGCTGCCTGCCCATAGTGATAGCACTATAGTTTAAATCTACTACCCAAATAGATACATATAGACATAAACTAGGTTACTGTTTTAAAGTGTGCACATTTATTTGGGAACCTATCCATGTTTTAAGTGGGGTCAACCTCAAACCCTCTAGGGTGGCCAAGGGCATGCTCCCCCGGGAAGATATTTTTTTATGTTGGAGTTAAATGCATCAATCTGGTGCACTTTGAGGGGAACATAAAGAGACTAGATCTATGGAAACACCCATATGAAACAGAACTGTATACATTTCAACAATCATACAATCGAAGGAATATAGCCATAACTAATAACATACCATATCCAGTAGCAGAACATTGAAGCCTGGTTTATTTTTATTTGTTTGGTTAATTTATACTTGTGAGTATGTCTGGGCTCCTGAATCAGCCTCTCCTGTCTTATCTAATTTCACCTACCTAACATGTTTCTTTTTATTCATGCATATTCTACTAATCACTCCCCCCTCTAATGGAAATATGTGTTTACAAAA
>NW_011369117.1:0-3350 GCF_000735185.1 Notothenia coriiceps | reverse complement strand
GCAGTAATCCGTGCAAAAGGATTCCCAACCAAGTACTGAGTGCATTAATGGACATTTTCAAATGTTTGATTGTGTTTTGCTGTTATAAATCTTTTTTTTTTACTTGGTCTGAGGAACTATTCTAATTTTTTGAGATAGGATTTTTGAGTTTTCTTAAGCTGTATGCCATAATCAGCAATATTAAAATAATAAAAGGCTTGCAATATTTCAGTTGATTTGTAATGAATCCAGAATGTATGACATTTTTGTTTTTTTAATTGCATTACAGAAAATAAAGAACTTTATCACAATATTCTAATTTTCTGAGACAGTCCTGTATAGTCGAGGCTGATCCTCTTGCTATAGTGCTGTGTCCTGGATCCTCTATCCTGAGTTCTGGATTAAGTCGTGGACTTCGGGTCGTGGCTGAACCTGTCTCTGCGGTCCTGCCTTGGGTCTCGTCATGCTGCTTCCCTGATGGCTTAAAATGTATTATCTCTTCGATTTACACACGGCATCTATTGCACGTCTGTCCGTCCTGGGAGAGGGATCCTTCTTCTGTTGCTCTACCTGAGGTTTCTCCCATGTTCCCCTTTAAACTCTGGGGTTTTTCTCTGGAAGTTTTTCCTTGTACGATGTGAGGGTGTCGTTTTTCTCATACTGATATTCTGAACAATCTGTGCTGTTGTATTTGCTGTAAAGTATCTCTATTGTAGGCTATTTTTATTATATTTACAGCACTTATGCTCGACCAAAAATCGTTTATAAATGTGCTATATAAATAAAACTTGATTTGATTAGATTTGAAACTGATCAGGAGATCCGTCATCATGCAGCAAGACAACGACCCAAAACACACTTTCAAAACAACTAAGGAGTTTATCAGGGGAAAGAAGTGGAAGGTTTCAGACTGGCCAAGTCAATATCCAGACTACAACCCTATTGAGCGTGCATTTTACCTGCTGAAGAGGAGAGTGAAGGGAGAAACCCCCCGAAACAAAGAACAACTGCGTGAAAGCCTGGAAAAGCATCACAAAAGAAGAAGAAGAATGCAAAAGTTTGGTGATGTCAATGGGTCGCAGGCTTGATGCAGTTATTGCAAGCAAAGGATTTGCAACTAAGTATTATTCACTTTTCACACTTTTTTTAATTGTTTTCAGTGTACAGCAAAAATAAAGTAATATTGGCCACGCTGTTCCAATAGTTTTGGAGGGGACTGTACATGCAGCAAACTCAACAAATATGCAAAAAAGTGAGTAATGGGGAGGGTCTCAGTGGGTTTTCTGCCTTTTGCCTACTCTTGATGTGGAGATGGAGGAACCACGGTGTGGGGGGGAGATGGAGAGAAAGTTAGAGATACATGAAGACAGAGAGAGGGACACGAGAAAACGACAAACATGTGGATCTACAGGAGGCGACACTCTTCCTCTTCTTGGATAAATGTGAGCTTGAAAACAGACTGCTCTCCCTTCGACAAACAGACACACACACACACACACCCACAGACACACACCCACACAGATAGTCATCGACAGCTACCTGATCAATTAAGCTGACATATATTTTGATGGTAAGTGCAAATACTCCAAAATGTGTGGTTAAAAATTAAATAATTGGACACAAGGTGACTGGGGATTAGGCTGCAGAACATAACATAAGGCTGGGAATACAGGACAAATCAATTCACAATCCTTTGTTTTTTTGTCAGACACTGGATGTCCTTGTGTGTAGACTGATAATTCTGATCCACAATCAATATCCCATATTACCATGATGGTGATGAGGAGGTAAGCAGCAGAGCATGTGTAGTCGATGAGGAGCAGCTGCTGGGATCAATAAGGAGGGCTGCTCAGAGGATCCTGCTCCGACACACACAACCTTTTTGCCATGATACACACTGCTGTGTGTAACCATGGTCTTACAGTTTGGATACCAAAAAAAAAAAAAAAATGTCATAATAAAGTAATAACAGAACGAGCATTGATTAAGTAATAATATAACACTAAAAAAGACATGTCAATACAACTCAAGCTGTTTCCTCATGAGGACCCAACTCCATGATGTGGCCAATAGGCAGCCAGATTCATGATTGATGATGGAGTTCACTAATCAAATGTCAAGTACTTCCTGTCTCTGGCTCTAGAACCAAAAACATTGTGAGCAACTGCAGATGACAGAGGACACAGTACACTCTCTAGAATTCATATTTTGAAATAACTATAAAGCTTTTTAATGTTTTAGCCAAAGCTAATGTTTTACTGTAACTTATAATGGTAGAGTAGGATATTGCGGACTAGGGCTTAATTTAGAACCTTTACCAATCATTGCTGCTGGTAAACTCGGGTTAGACAGTCTGCTCTGACCACCCGTCGACAAAAGCATTGGCACACTGTTGTGCACCGACAGAAATGTTGAGATTTTATGTTGTTTTTTGGTTGTATTGTCTTCCACTTCCTGTTTTGTTTTGTCACTCACTGTTTACCTGTCATTCCAGACTCATCAGCACCAGCCCCGCCCCTGATTGTTTTCACCTGTCACCCCTTCTGTGTCTCCTGTGCTCATCAGCGTCAGTCCCGCCCCTGATTGTTCCCACCTGTGTCTTATTGTCATGTGTTTAAATTCCCCTGTCTCCCAGTGTTCCTTGTCAGTTCGTCTTGTCTTTTGCTTTGGTCAGGTCTATGCTCTTTTGTACTTTAGAAAAGTTTGTTCCTCACCACGTGAGCGATTATCAATTCTGAGATTAGCTAGAAACCTTTTTTTTGTTTATTGAAGAAAATAAAGTATCTTACCAATACTTTATCTCCGTCTCCCGGGTCCTACCTCCTAAGTGTCTGAGTTCTTAACACACACCCTTATTTATAAGGCTATTCTCGGTGCTCTGCCGAGCTCGGTGAAGATTTACATCAGACAGAAGAGTACGGGATCCCATCAGCTTGGTTCTGAGGAGATAACTGTCCCTAAAGTCCTCACTGAGTTTGGAAAAGAGCATTTAGCTCAACTGCTCCATTTGCTTGGAACCAATAGGCGCTTTCACACCAAGTACTTTTCCCAGGAATAGTTCCCGGAACTTAGTTCCCCGGAAATCTTTAGTTCCGGGACTATCTAGTAGATCGCGTTCACACCGGAATAAATCCTTGAGGAAGGATTACGCAAATGAAGCCGCTGACGTCACTTCTTCTTCTGCTTTGGGTTTACAGGCAGGCCACAAACAACGTCACGGCGTATACTGCCACCCGAAGTCCCCGGCCGGAAGTCCCCGGAGTTGGGATTGGCTTCAGTGGAAGCTGGCCTTCCGAGTAAATCGCCAGAAGCGCCGACACCTCCTCACTGTGGTGTGCTGGGCTAATGCTAATAACTGCTAATGCGAGCAA
>NW_011369116.1:0-2873 GCF_000735185.1 Notothenia coriiceps | reverse complement strand
GCTGTGTACTTATACTTATGGGGGGGGGTGTCCGTCAACCCAATATGGGGTCCCACTTTCCACATATTACACAGTAACACAAGTATTCACTTACTGTGTACTCGTACTTATGTGGGGGGGTGTCCGTCAACCCAATATGGGGTCCCACTTTCCACATATTACACAGTAACACAAGTTTTCACTTGCTGTGTACTTATACTTATGGGGGGGGGTGTCCGTCAACCCAATATGGGGTCCCACTTTCCACATATTACACAGTAACACAAGTATTCACTTACTGTGTACTCGTACTTATGTGGGGGGGTGTCCGTCAACCCAATATGGGATCCCACTTACCAAATATTTGTAATGTCGGGGGGGTGTCCGTCAACCCAATATGGGGTCCCACTTACCATATATTTGTAATGTCGGGGGGTGTACGTCAACCCAATATGGGATCCCACTTACCAAATATTTGTAATATCGGGGGGGTGTCCGTCAACCCAATATGGGATCCCACTTCCCAAATATTTATAATGTCGGGGGGTTCTTCTTTCTTCAGGGGCTTCTAAATAGGGCCCAGATCAGGAATCTGAAATATCAGAACCCTAACCCACCCAGAAATGTTTATTAAATTTAATGTCAAACTTTATCATAAAATCCTCTCATAAGCTAAGGGTCTGACACCCTTGTGGTGAGGGAGGGGGAGGAAATTGAAAAAAGGTGCTTGGCGCTCCAAGACTGTGTGTGGAACCCGCTTGCAAAATGTGGGGACCCTGTGACCTTCAACAAGGTCAAAATGGAGGTCAGAGGTCACGTTTTCATGCCGTACGGTACTCTAGATGGCACAAAGGAGGGTCCAACAGCTTTCAACTTGGTCTTGTTGGAACCGGCTCGGAAAGTACATGCAGATTGATGCCTCTGATGCCGCCAAATGTTAACAATGTAACAAAACCTTCCCTTAAGGCCTTTTGAAATGCCACTGTGCTGCATGAGTTTTTAAAGGACTTTGGAAAGGGCTAAAGAAATATTTTTTCACAGAGGGCCTCTAAATAGGGCCCAGATCAGGATTCTGAAGTATGGAAACTCTTACCCACCCAGATTTTATTTTTCAATAAAATGTCAAACTTTCTAACAAAATCCTGTCTGGAGCTAAGAATCTGACACCCTTGTGGTGAGGGAGGGGAAGAAAATAGAAATAAATTGAAAAAAGGTGCTTGGTGGACACCCACAAGTATACAAATATTTGGTCAAATCTAAATGTTGGATTTTAGGTATAATAACTCAATGACTGTCAACCGTGACAATATGCCAGCCCATTTACTCAAATTCAGTTATTGATTACTCAATAAGCAAAAAAAAAAATTATTTAACTATTATATTATAATATATTTGTCCCTATCTGAATTCAACATAATACATTCACACTGCCGAGGCTGGTCTCGAACCCCGACCTCCTGCATCAAGGGGCGAATCTTATCTCACTGCGACACCCTGTCGCCCAAAGCTCAGAGGATAAGTCTATTATAAAGTACAGTAAGGAGACATTTCCCTGTCTTTTTCACCATCAAAATGAACAAACTACACATCAAATGACATCTACAGATCAAGACGAAGCGAATGGAAGTACTCCCGGACACCTAGCGTGTGGAAATGTTTGCGAAAAACGTGTGTGAAATGTCCGAAAACGGAGCAATAAGCCCCGGCGTGGCCCAGTAAGATATCTATCGCCCTTTGGTGCAGGAGGTCGCCAGTTGAATTAAGAATGAGAATGGAACTAATTTAATACGTTCACCCAATATTTATTATAGAAATGTTTGGTCTGACCTTAACATGCGTGGTATCAGTCTAAGCGTCTTTGAGTTGTGAAAAGCGCTATTTAAATAAAATGTATTATTATTATTATTGTTAAGCTTTGTAGTGTGTAAATGAAGTCTCCAGGACTTAGCAGAACTCTAAAGAAATGACCAGAAAACTTATTTGAATCATTTAAAACCTTTTTTTTTACTAAAGAGATTTGGAACATTTCACAATATAAAACACAGTCAAATACACATACAAACTCAGAACATTGAACTACTCTTTGTCCATTTTCAAAAATGATTTGGAACAACTACTTTCTCCTCCGTTCAGCCATCCGATTTCGCCGGACTCTGATTATTTGGATGAGTTTCTGGGGGCTCATCTTAAGTCGGAACAACATCACCCTGCACCTTTTCTGTTGGGACACAAAATAAAAAGCCATTTTTAATGAACTTGTCACGTTGGGATTCATACATTGTCATATTGTGCTATTTTAACAGTTTTTCATCTCAAATAAAATCGTTCATGCTATATTTTTTTAATTGTGACATTTTGACTACCTTAGCCCGGCTCCTGGTCACCCTTGGGGTGCACTTCTTCTTGCTGGAGGTTGCTCCTGGTCACCCTTGGGGTGCACTTATTCTTGCTGGAGGTTGCTATCTCCGCTGTCTCCTCCTCCTCTTTCTTGTCACTGTCACCCTCCTCCTCCTCTTTCTTGTCACTGTCACCGTCACCCTCCTCCTCCTCTTTCTTGTCACCGTCACCCTCCTCCTCTTTCTTGTCACTGTCACCGTCACCCTCCTCCTCCTCCTGCATCTCCTCCTGTTCATCCTCCTCTCCCTCCTCAACCTTCCACTTCTTTGTCCCGGTCACACTCTCCTCTCCCTCCTTCTGTGCCTGTTCGAATAACAGGCGACCCCTCCTGGCCTGCTCCATTGTCAGGTCCATAGTGTAAAACCTGTCCGACGTAGCCGTGTCGTGGCACATAAGGCACGCCATGCTTTTTCGCTCCTGGGAGTCTTCCCCGTGTCTGTCTCTGGCCTGAAGCAGACAAAGGCATAAAAGACAAAAGAGCACAATGCAAAGTTTAG
>NW_011369115.1:0-2907 GCF_000735185.1 Notothenia coriiceps | reverse complement strand
TGCCGTTATGTGATGACCTTCAAAGAGAAAAGCAAGCACACTCGGAATAAAGTATTATTTTCTTCTTTTTTTAAAAATGTTTTTCGGATTTCATATCATATAAACACCATATCCCAACGCGCATTGCGGCTAAACAATCCAATCACCGAGCTTTTAGCTGAGGATCTTGGGTAATCAGTTCAGTGGGTGTGTATCACAATGATGCTCAAAATGTCCCTTATAGGCCTACGTCTGTTTCCGGTGACTTTATTTTGAAATTCAGTTCCTGAGGAACGGCTAAAAAGCCAGAGATGATAGAATTAAATAACTAAATAAAACAAGGATAATTGTGTGTTATTGTTGACTAAATAACAGTGTGTTATTTAGAAAAGAATAACAAATTAGAAGGAAAAAAAGATTTAAAAAATACGAATTTCAGTATTCTGAGGCTCTGAGCCCAATTTGTTTTCCTCACAGACGGCAAAAAAAGTCAGACATTATACGATTAAAAATAAAACAATATTCGTGGATTGATATTGAGTAAGAAGATGTTTTTATGAACCCCACAGCTTCCGGTCTTCCAAGACCCGAACGGACAAAAAGACGTGCTGCAGGCACAAAACGTACTACCAATAGAAATACATTGCTTTTAAAATTGTTCTGTGTGACACGAAAAAAAGGGGAAAATCGTGTTGGTGAACACGAATCAATAGATTAAATGTATTTCGTGACTATTACCTAGAATAGCATTAGCGAAATATGTGCATCTACGCTGTTGTCTTTAAGATACATGCAAATAAGGGTTGGTCATACCCAAGTCGAGTGGTACGGACTAATGGTCCCAAAGGTGTCTGTTAACTACTCAAAACAGAAAAATAAAGATTTTTACACTCAAGAAATAACTTTAATAGTTAACGTCTATAACAGCTTGGCTAGCGTTAGCTCGGTGGTCAGGGACCAAGTATGCATGCTTTTATGTTTCCCTCTCTCAATCAACAAGGGAGAATATTTCCATATAATCTATTCATTTAAACAGACAAGGCACATTAATCAACATTACTGTAAATGTGCCAATATTAGCCAGCTGCTTTCTTCAACTGTTGTCCTTTGGCGAGATGTTTGGAAACCACAGCAACAGAAATCAGCCAAACATTTTTTTTACATTTTCCGCTGTTCAGTATGTAACCATGCAAGCAAGCAACAAAGCAATACTGATTATAGACATGTTGGACGCATGCCAACATGCACAACAGCAATCAGCAATTAGCAATTAAATAAAATGCAACAATCATAATGGAGATTGAGATCAAAAGAACATTTCAGAGTTATGTCAGTGTAACTTTAGCTACCACTATCACAGGGAACAGACTCATTGAGTGGATATTCCCGCAAACTAATCACTGATGTGTTTACACTTGGGAGAAAGGCTGATGCATTCACATTTGTATCCAGCCTAATGGATGCATCAATCCATTAAAAACCTATTAATCAGATTTCAGTCCTTCTATGTATTTACAGCTACTTTTGTGAACCTACACCTAAGATGTATGAAGTGTAATGTGGTATAAAAATTTTTAATTCCCCATTCTATTTCTGCCTATAAATCATGTGTGTTTGACTGTATATATTTCAAAGATGGTGAACGGTGTTGATAACATATGAACTTAAGTGTATACTATGTCTCTTTATGAACATATAGTCTACATTTGGTGATATTCTGATCATTATGTCCAGAGATACTAGTGATAAGGCAGTCAAAGCCCCCAGAGGAAACTTCTCTCTATTGTTGGTTATGGCAGGTCTCCAGACATATTAAAATAACGGGGAAAAAACATGGTTGTGCTTTCTCTCTACCTCGGGTATCTCGAAAACTAAAGCCTTTTTTGGAGATACTGTTCCTCTACTGTATGATTCCCAGCAATGACCACATTTATTTTTGCTTGCTTGTAATATTAGATATCAAGGAATCTAAGCTCTCATTGTGGAAGAACTCAGTAAAAGATTAACATGTGAAACAATCCGAGAGAAGCAGAGCGCACTGCATGACATCATCTTCTCCGTATATCCAGAGGTGGGAAGTAGTGGAGCACAAATACTTCGTTACTGTACTTAAGTAGGTCTTGCAGGTCTCCCTTGAAAAAGAGATCTATGATCTCAATGGGACCAATCTGGTTAAATAAAGGTTTGAAATGAAAAAATGAAAGTACATTTTTCTGGTATTTTTCTGAAGACTTTCTACTTTTAATTTTTACATTTTGAACTCAAATACCTGTACTTTCTACTTCTTACATTTTGAACACAAATACCTGTACTTTCTACTTCTTACATTTTGAACACAAATACCTGTACTTTCTACTTCTTACATGTTGAACACAAATACCTGTACTTTCTACTTCTTACATGTTGAACACAAATACCTGTACTTTCTACTTCTTACATGTTGAACACAAATACCTGTACTTTCTACTTCTTACATGTTGAACACAAATATCTGTACTTTCTACTTCTTACATGTTGAACACAAATACCTGTACTTTCACTTCTTACATGTTGAACACAAATATCTGTACTTTCTACTTCTTACATGTTGAACACAAATACCTGTACTTTCTACTTCTTACATGTTGAACACAAATACCTTTCTCTCATTTTCCAAACAGGCTGGTTCCTTTAGTCTGAATGTGTGTTTGGTGGTGTGATCATTATTATTTAGAGTCATTGCGTGCCTATTGATTTGAACACGATCCGTGTATCCATCATTTCCTGGTCTTCTCTAAAGAAGAGGGACCAATGAAAACGTTGTCATGTTGCCGTTGGTCACCATGGAAACATTCATTAGCTAACAATGACATTATTGTTCTATTAATATAAAGGGAGGTCAGGTACTCTTTAAAACAGCTGCTAGTTATGGGTACTTTTTACTGAAGT
>NW_011369114.1:0-4896 GCF_000735185.1 Notothenia coriiceps | reverse complement strand
ACCTTTGTATTATTACCTTGTTGTTTTTAACCATTTTTATAGATCTATTTATAAACTGTAATTTATTGAGTAGGCTATAATAAATTACCTAAAATCTGTCCTGTGGTACTCTATTCTTTGACGGTGGAAATTAGTTGCTGGTATAGAAAGGAACCTCACACTAGCGTGTGACACACATGCCTTAACTCTGGGCATTTAGACAAAGTATTGTCTGTATAATATATTGCAGGCCCATAATAATTAGGAACATACACTGTTACACTGTGGCCAAACAGGGAGAAATATCCTCACAATAATCAAGAAAAGCTTATTTCTAAAGATGAATGTTTTAGGCACTAATAGCCATGCTTAGACATGTTCGCTGTTGCTTCTCCACATCACACAGAATACCTTCTTCATGAGCAGGAATACGTGTGTCTGCGCGGCCTCCAGCACGTAGCGGTGAGGATGATCCAGGCCCTTCACCGTCAGGCCCATGGTCCTGCCATCAATGTTGATCCAGCGGGGGGCCCCGGGGGCCAGGAAGGTCCTGAACAAAGACTCCACATCAATATCTGGGAGGAAATTGGGGATGGGATGTTCTCTACTCACTGTGTTTGAAAAATGTGTTAAAGTCAACTTTATTGTCAATTCCTCTATTTGTGTGACACAGACATATATGTACATATACACACATTTAGGTATAAATATATAAAAAGAAGGCACAACAGTAAATATTTGAAAATATGTTTAAAAAATAACAGTCATGGGTGTGATTCTAGTCTAGTAGATGTGATCAGACTTTTTTCTGACAAAATTCAAATGTTCCACATTGCTGTACAGTATGTGTTTCTTCTCACTGTATGAGGGAGGTTGGTGTGTGTGGGAAAAGTTGGAAAAAGCTGATGTGAAACAATGGGTTGTTTCATACAAAGAACATTTCCTCTCAGAACGTGTTGAAACTCACTCAGTGTTGGGTTGCTCTTTTCATCACATGTCAAATAAAGCCCAATAGGCATGTTCACAACAAAAAGGAGATATATATATATATATATTTTTAGAAGCAATAGTTTCTCACGCACGCACGCACACGCACACACACACAGTGAGTTTTCTGTCTTACTTGAAAATGGTCTCAGCTTTAGATGTCATCGAAGATGCAGTGCCCCACTTTAGTTCTTCAGCTGCCTCCCAAAATGCCAGGTTCTCACCTGACACACACACACACACACACACACACACACACACACACACACACACACACACACACACACACACACACACACACACACACACACAGAGGTTTGTGATGAATATACAGTATAATTATGACATTAATCTTCTGCTACTGTACGTAGGATAGAAGTATTGGTGAAGCCTGCAAACATTTAAAATAAGCATAACATCATTTTGCCCACTGAAGGTAACACCTGTGAGTACACTTTTACAGGACATTTGCAAAAGGTTTATCTGAATGAAAACACTGAGCTGTGCATATAAACACAGTATCTCCTGTGTAGGCTGCATATCTTAAGATCTCTTTCTACATTCTATCCATATACTATAGCAACTGAATGCAATACAATATAAAAATATTACATTCTACACAAGCGAGCCATAACCCCAACTGAGTGGTGTTTGATGTCATTTGACCCCATACCGCTGAACTCCTTCTTGAGGAAGACCTTGAAGTCGTCGCGGCCTCGCAGGTCGCTCAGCAGCTCGAACAGGCTGAAGGACCAGCGCTCCACACGCATCTTAGTGGGGACCTCCACTCTGGACACAAGAAAAAACGCTGGTCAGTAACATGCTGACCCATCTGTATGGATAACACATTTATATTACACATTAAACATTGTTTTCATCTGAACATATTGTACCCAAAGTAGCGACAGTAAAAGTGCAGATTGGTCCATTTCAGAATAATATATATGATATGTTTTATAATGATTGATCATCAAAGTGTTCTCAAAGCTGGTAAAGGTGCAGCTAGTTTGAATGACTTTGTATACTGCAGGGTAGCTTGTGAATTTACTCCAGGTGGAACTAAAGTCTGAGTAAACCCTTGATTATATTTCACATCATTCATCCAAACCAAGCAAATATATTTAAATACTCAAGTAAAGCACAACTGCACAAAGTACCTCAATTACAATACTTGAGTAAATACACTTTGTTACTTTACTTCACTGCAGGTGATTATGCACCAATCGGAAAAATAATTACAAACATTATATTTAATTTGAGCTGAAAGATCCCATATTGCCCAGGAAAAGGAAGCCCTCACTGTCTCATGTTGAGCGTCCAGTACGTGTCGTTGTCGGTTAGCCAGGGGTTGCTGGGTAGACACGGGGCGAGGAAGGGGTCGTGGTTTTTGTAGGTTGCGACATACTTGTTCAGTCTGCGGAAACATCATTTTTATAATTATTACGAGAACAAAGTGCTTTCGTGTTAGCTTTTCCAGCTGCTCTGCCCAATGTGTTAGCCGTTCTTAATATCACAACTTATTTCATGTAATGAGAAGGATACAGATCACATAAAGATCTGAGAAAGTGTGCATGTGATTCTAACATGATTCGTCTTGTAACATTACAAATAATTAGTAACCCATAGAAAGATTCCAATGTAGATACAATAAAAAGGATCTTACGCTCCAAGGGACACGCTAGATTTGACCTTTGACCTCATGATAGCTTGTTGATAGAACAGGCTCTAAAATGAAAGAATAAAAACACATACAAAATGTGTTGTTGAATTGTGATTGTACATATACAGCTTCAGACCATCAGCTTGGGGAACATTACGTTGATTCAGGTGTGCTGTGAACAAATCAATATTTCACGTGTATTTTAAAACCTCATGAAATAGTATGACTCACCATGCGTCTGTACGTGTCAAAAGGGATTTTCTGAGAGACAAGAAGACAAAAGCAGTGTTTATGTGAACAGTTTGTTTGGCTCGTAGTATTGTGAAAGCATGCTGCGGGTGAAACAGAGGAACATCCTGATGCTAACATGCTGATGCTAACATGCTGATACACCTGCAGGAGGCTACCAGCACACACAGACAACGACAACACAGAACTGTCTCTGCAGGGGTTACACACGTATAAAACATTAAACAAATAAAAATGTACTGAATATTTGAGAAGATGAGACGTTGGCTATGGTCCTGTGTAAACCATTACAAATAATGGTAAAGTAAAAGTTTAGGGTTTCATTTGAAATGTTCTTGTTCTGCCTGATTTTATGCTGGAAAGTCAAATATCTAAAGAGACTGACTAAAAACTAAATGTATTTACGAGTTAAATGTACACAGGAATGAAACTGGGTGAAATACTGTGTGTAAATGCATGTGTATTTGTAACCCTTTCCTCTCATCTTCATCAGTGTAAGGAGAACTGTGAACAGAGAAAGAGGCACACAAGGAAACAGCCATGACATGGTTTCCCTTCACAGCAGGAGACATACATACATTACTACTATTCAAGACTTGTGATTGTGCTGGATCAGTGGTGAGGGGAGGAGAGGAGAGAGAGGAGAGGAGAGAGAGGAGAGAGGAGAGAGGAGAGAAAGGAAGGTTTTAATCTCCACAGATCAGTCGTCTAAGTGTTAAGCTCGTACATTTCTTAAAAGACCAGCTGACCTCAATCCACTTCATGAGAGTGTGTGTGAGAGAGAGTGTGTGTTGTTGTGTGTGTGTGTGTGTGTGTGTGTGTGTGTGTGTGTGTGTGTGTGTGTGTGTGTGTGGGGTGTATACTGACCTGTTACCTCATCCGAGTTAGGATCAATAAGAAGCTCTAGACCGCTGTCCATAGCACTGTGAGTATGACGCTACACACACACACACACACACACACACACACACACACACACACACACACACACACACACACACACACACACACACACACACACACACACGTGAATGATGGATGCAGATGATG
Organism: Notothenia coriiceps; assembly: GCF_000735185.1. Classification (NCBI taxonomy): domain Eukaryota; kingdom Metazoa; phylum Chordata; class Actinopteri; order Perciformes; family Nototheniidae; genus Notothenia; species Notothenia coriiceps. The sequence continues at coordinate 971 of NW_011369114.1, read as the reverse complement.
TTCTGTTTGCCAGCTAATAAAGTCATATGTAGTGAACCCTGAAATGTTGAGAACCCCAAAGTGTTATGTTAGAAATGTATAGTAGGGTCTCCAGCACATAGAAACTGCCGAATGTTAACCTGCATATGTTGGGCAATTTGCGCAATTAGCATAAATTGCATAAATTAGCATTAATAAGTATATCCAGACAAGAGTTAAAAAATGGCTTGGCTGATTGTGACCGTTTTTGATTGGTTTTGGGGGTTACTGAGGATGATGGATCCATTTATGACATTTTCAGGATCATAAATTGCAGTTTTAACCAGAAAGTGGCCATATTTGTAGTGGAGTCTTAGGGGACTCATAACTGCCATTTACGATCCTGAAAATGTCAGAAATACAAGCAGCATCCTCAATAACCTCAAAAACCACACCAAAACGGTCACAATCATCCAAGCCATTTTTTGACTATTGTCTGCATATGCTTATTAATGTTAATTAATGCAACTTATAATAATTGTGAAAATGCTCAATTTATGCAGGTTAGCATCCGGCAGTTTCTATGTGCTGGGGACCCTACTATACATTTCTAACATAACACTGTAAATCTTAAATGGTGTTTTTTTGTTTTACTGACTTCCCCAAGTGTTAAACTAAGTCCAGTTGTTGATCCTAAACAGATCTTTAAGTGTTCTTACCCCGTTCACCCATACAGTATAGTGTGTAACACGATTACAATATAAACTGTGTGTATATCCTAATGGAAAGTTACTGTGTGGAACGAGGCACACACTGACCGGTGGTTTGTTCACTATCCAGTAGGCTCTCTCCTGGCAGTCAAACACCACACGGTCCGGCTTCTTCCTCTCCTTACCAGCCCTACACACACACACACACACACACACACACACACACACACACACACACACACACACACACACACACACACACACACACACACAGAGACACGACGACGACACACGAGGAGAGAG
>NW_011369113.1:8043-19020 GCF_000735185.1 Notothenia coriiceps | reverse complement strand
CACTGGATCGGTTCGCAACCGAGTGTGAAGCGGCTGGGATGAGGATCAGCACCTCCAAATCTGAGGCCATGGTTCTCAGCAGGAAACCGATGGACTGTTCACTCCAAGTAGGGAATGAGTCCTTACCCCAAGTGAAGGAGTTCAAGTATCTCGGGGTCTTGTTCTCGAGTGAGGGAACAATGGAGCGTGAGATGGGTCGGAGAATCGGAGCAGCGGGAGCGGTACTGCAGTCGCTTTACTGCACTCTGTTGTGACGAAAAGAGAGCTGAGCCAGAAGGCAAAGCTCTCTGTCTACCGGGCCATTTTCGTTCCTACCCTCACCTATGGTCATGAAGGATGGGTCATGACCGAAAGAACGAGATCGCGGGTACAAGCGGCCGAGATGGGTTTTCTCCGCAGGGTGGCTGGTGTCTCCCTTAGGGATAAGGTGAGAAGTTCAGTCATCCGGGAGGGACTCGGAGTTGAACCGCTGCTCCTTCGTGTCGAAAGTAGCCAGTTGAGGTGGTTCAGGCACCTAGTAAGGATGCCACCTGGGCGCCTCCCTAGGGAGGTGTTCCAGGCACGTCCAGCTGGGAAGAGACCGAGGGGTAGACCTAGGACCAGGTGGAGGGATTATATCTCTTCGCTTGCCTGGGAGCGCCTTGGGATCCCCCAGTCAGAGCTGGTTGATGTGGCCAGGGAAAATAAAGTTTGGGGCTCTCTGCTGGAACTGCTACCTCTGCGACCCGACCACGGATAAGCGGGAGAAGATGTATGGATGGATGGATGGAAGTGTGCCACATAAGTATTTATGCATGAAACGCCTCCATTGGACTCCTTTGTTAACTTCTGTTACATCATGACATCACTTTGTAACACTCACGCTTCTATTGGCTATCGCTCCAACACATTGTACGTGATAGATTAAGGGGCGGGACATCTCTAAGCAGTTGACCAATCACAACAGAGCTAACCAATTTGAGCAGACTATGCTCTGGTTTCAGACAGAGGGTGAATAGAGGTGCTGCAGCACAGGTAGTATGAGAAAGATAAAGAGCTTTTTGAACATTAAAGGATGGAGACATGTCCCAGGAGAGACTTTAAATGCAAATAGGAATCTGAAGATGAGCAGAATATGTCCTCCTAAATGCATCAATAATTATAATAAAATAATTTAAAGTATGTGTGCCTTATGGCGATACTTTCCCTTTTGCTCATTAAAGTATGACTTTTACATAGCATAGAGTATTTCTACACTGTCATATGGCTCGTTTCACTTGAGTAAATAATCGGAATACTTCTTCCACCTATTCAATTAACTGATTTATTTTCGAATACATATTTTTTGCTTTGAGAATGAAAGCTTTGTTTAATCCCATTAAAGAACAGCAGCAATCACGTACTGCAGACGATTTCAACTGCTACCTCTAAAAATACCACCACTGTTCAAATCCTATTAATCTGAAGTGAGACATCGCCGTGAAAAATCTGTGATCTTATACACTTCAAACGCCTTTTAAACTCTCGCTGCTCATGCTGCTCCTTCTCCATCAACCTCTGATGCACCTTTCTAATCCTCCAGTCTCTCTCCTACGCTACAACTGAAAGCCAGCAGCCGATCCATCATCAAGCAGGCCGACAGACGGCAGTCAAACTCCACCGCAAATTGATAACATCCCATTAAACAGCCCCCCCCTCTGACAACTCTGTAAGAGTAAAGTCACTCGGCCAGAAACCAGCTGCAAGAGGAAAATAAATCTATATTCCTTTACTGTCAACTTGTCCCCCTCTCCACAACGACAGCTTCTGGCAGATTTATACGATGAAATAGTTTCAAAGGATACATCGTTTCATTTTTAGAGTGGCATTATGGTTTTTAAAGGAAGTGAGCAAGAAGGGGGAGGAAGAACAAGGAACTTCAGGGCCGACTGTTGTTTTGGCAGGAGCCGTATGTGGCTGGCTGCTGCTGAGAGACAGTGGTCTTGATGTTGGAGAGGCAGTAAATTGGCAAAAACAAGGTCACAGGTTCAGTCCCCTGCCTCTGCAGCAATGGTCCTCATTTACTGTGGGGGGGGGGGGCCTTACAAAGACAGAAACATCTTTAAGATGCTGGTCCACCATCCTACATTTCCAAAGCCAATGACAATATAGGCGTGCAGGAATGAGTCCTAAAACCCGTCAATGAGTTAGCATGTTACCACATTTACAGCATTTTTGGTTTTGTCAATACATATAAAGAAATAATAAAAAGCGTAGCACGCCGCACAAGGACAGACTGTTAAGGTGCAATGTAAATAGTAAGGTTTGTGGGAAGTAATGATTGCATGCGCAAATCAAGTCAGATTTATGGCAATTTTTTCATAGACCTCTAAACAAAAGGACTACTTTTTGCAACAAGTGGAGTTGCCCCCTGTTGGCCATTAGAAAGAATGCAGGTTTAAACTCTTCCACATCTGCTTCACTTCCTTTTTCTGTCTTAAAGCCAACGTTTTTTTAACTTGTTTTTGGATAGATGCCTAAAAAAGCTTTGTAGGTAATACAATGTCAATAACATGCATTTGTGAATGTCTGAAGCTTCCATGTGTCATAAAAACAGCGGTTACTAACAAGTGTCTAAAATAAGGGTGGGGAACCTTCGGCCTCCGTGCCATATACGGTCCGTGAGACTATTTGGTACGGCCCTCGAGGTAATTTATAAACACACGCAAAACATTTTAAAAAAAATCTAGCCTGCAAAAGAATTAAACAAGCGAGTGCCTGTTTTTCCTGGCCAAGGTCAGAACACAACACAAGCCTAACGTGTCATCTCGTTTACTGCTGCTGACAGGGGTTCTAGTTCTGACGGAGAGCACCACAGCCCAACCAGGTGGAAGAGAGCTCTCTCCTGTCAGACTCAGTGAGGTAAAGGCACACTTTTATATGATCGTTATAGTTATACAAAAATAAGAGAATAAAGTAAACAGGTATAAAATACTATATGACAGTAAAAATAAGTTGTTATTATTAAACAAGAATACAGTTTAAAAGAGTGATTTGTAAAATATCCATAAAGAAAGAGAAATCTGCTTACAGTTCTGTCTCATATGGGTGTTGAGAGATGTGTCCATACAGTAGATCTCCTAATGTTGCTCTCAAAGTGCACTAGATTGATGCTTTTAACTTCAACAGTTAAAAACAAATCTTCCCGGGGGAGCATGCCCCCCGGACCCCCCTAGAGGAGGTTAGGTCCCCCCCCCCGACACTTAAATCATGTTCACATAGATAGGAAACTAAATACACTTGCACACATCTTGTGTCCATATCTTTCTGTTTTGGTGTTCATGCCACAACCGTGCACGTGCATGCATGCGCGAGTCATGGTAAGATATCTGGATTAAGAGGTTGCTTTTTCTTTGCACACAATGAAAGAAAGGCGAAATGAATGGGCTGTGATTTTAGGATTTTTAAGCAGATAATGTGTATGGCCCTCGAAGGATGTTGTAAAAATTGAAATGGCCCTTGAGAGGAAAAAGGTTCCCCACCCCTGGTCTAAAAGAACCACTAACCCAGTGGTTCCCAACCGGGGGAGTGCAGCACTATTGCAAAAGTGGAACAACTTAAAGTGGACCTACTGTATCATGCTATATTTGAAACATATATTGTTGGGCCATACCTATACAAAACATGTCTGATCCCAAGGCGCTCCCAGGCCAGCAAAGAGATATAATCCCTCCACCTGGTCCTAGGTCTACCCCTTGGTCTCTTCCCAGCTGGACATGCCTGGAACACCTCCCTAGGAAGGCGCCCAGGTGGCATCCTTACTAGGTGCCCGAACCACCTCAACTGGCTCCTTTCGACGTAAAGCAGGACTTTTGCTCATGTTCACCCATAATAAAATATAAAATTCTAGTTGGATCTTTTTGTCTTGTTATTATTAGCAGAGAAAATGTAATGTTTGTACAACTTTATACAATTAAAGGTGGGGTAGGTAAGTTTGAGAAACCGGCTTGAGATACACTTGTTCTTATATTCCATGGAATGCTCTTAACATCCCGATAGCAATGAATATCTTAAGTGCTTTGACAAAAAATCCATAAAAATATTTTATCCGTTATTTATATTGTATTTAGCCGGCCCGGCTAAAATAACTGGATGGCCTATCTGCCTGTCAGCCTTTCATCTGTGCACAAACTTATCTCATGCCCTCATTGGTCATGTGCGCATTTGTGTGTGTTGGAGGAGGGGCTCTGTAGGGAAGTGGCAGATTTTTTCCGGCTGTGTATTTTCAAATTGTAGCGCACTCGAGCTGGTTTCTCCACAATTACCTACCCCACGTTTAAGTCTACCAATCTCGGTGGGAACCGGAATAGGGCCTGACTGAAAAAGGTTGGGAACCACTGCACTAACCTATACCTTTTAACACATGTCTTTATATTGCATTTTTTTTATCATATTGAAGGGTTTGCTATTGCAGCTCTCACAAATACTTTTTGATAAATGAATATTGTATATAATGTGGATAAAAGAGTGTAAAAGACAACACTAATGTCATTTTATATGTCCTCAGCATTCTTTGTATCTTGTTTCAGAGTTGGGTATTTTACTCCTTTTTTACTTACTATTTACTGTAAATAATTTTCATACAGCAACTCAAGTTCTGTATTAACAACATGTATTATTATTATTATTATTATTATTATTAATAAATCAATATTTACTGTATCTCTCCAGGTTGTTACTCTTTCATAGGGTAGCCGCTCTCTTGCAGTGTGAATGGCTCACGACTGATAACGTCTGAATACACATACATTACTATGTGGACGTTCAAACAAGCAATACACTTCACATGGACTCTATTTTCCTTTCCTCACCTGGGTTTGAAACTGTGTGATGTGAATAGAGGCAGGCGCAGTAATGTGATCTTGAGCTGCGGCGCTGAGGACGCTGTACTGCACGGGTCGATATCCTCTGAGCATCAGGGCTAGGGCCTATATGAGGGAGGAAATACAGCCTACAGATAAATATAAGGGGTCTGTTGCTGTTTGGGGGTGAGTTCATGTGTTTATGTTTTTACAGCTCATTCCAATCTGCAATGTGTGCGTGCTTGTGTGTGCCTGTGTGTGTGTAAAGATGTGGCTACTGTGAGATCCAATGGGAAGTGAGCAAGGAAGCTGGAGGTCAGGGCGTACAAGATAAATCTGGCCTGCTCAAAGGGCCTCCGTAGAGGGCAAACAGAGAAATGGAGAAGTTGATTGTGTGTGTGTGTGTGTGTGTGTGTGTGTGTGTGTGTGTGTGTGTGTGTGTGTGTGTGTGTGTGTGTGTGTGTGTGTGTGTGTGTGTGTGTGTGTGTGTGTGTGTGTGTGTGTGTGTGTGTGTGTGTGTGAAGTAACAGAAAGAGAGATATGTGTTTACTGTTTACACTGCCTCCAAGGTCCTGTGGTGTCTTTGACCATCACTGCTGTTTTATCTTGAACTTTTTCACTCCTTCTCCTCAACTCACACTTCTGACTTTGAACCTCCCTCTGTCTTACCGCCATTTTTGCATTTTAAAGGAATACTTCACCCGGAAAATGTCCATTTGTATATTAACTCCTATCCCCATGTCACCTTGAATTCTTGGAGGAAAACTTTTGACAAAATATACTTGCAAAAAAGAGTTGACCCATGGCTGCACAAACACCAAGCTGTTATGTGGAAGTGTTAGATAGTAAGGTTTTTGAGAAAGGGTTTGTATGTATGCAGCATGCAAATGGATACATAGGACTGTATTGGATTGTACAGCAAAGGAGAGTTTGTAAATTCATTATTAACATAGTTTGACTTCATATTTAGTTCAACTCTTCATCGAGTTTTCAAAATGTGGGAATTTAAATAATTTAAGGTACAGTAAGGTCCGTGTGAAATATTCCTTCACCAACCACCATCTCTGCTACAAAAAATCGAACACATCTCATCCTGGACCTTCAGCAGGTGCCTTGGATTCTCCACAAAACACTATTATCACAAAAAACCATTCAGTCTTGAAAAGACAAATGATGAAAAGGACCTGATATTGAAGGAAAACGTCCCAATTCCCAAAGACTAGTGCAAGCATGGTTAAAGGGAAAACGTGTCAAAAAGGACAAATCAACAGTCCATTGAGCGTTCTTCCAGAATCATCCAACCCTGCCTCTTTATTTAAGAGATGCAGCACAGCGCATGCGTCCATCTGATGAGCAGGGAAATCCATTGTACCTTGAGCAGTTCAAATGGCGCTGAATGAGTGTTTGTAATGGGATTTCCAGTCAGACGATCAATATCCGAGCTGCCCTGCAATGAGATCAGTCCCTATGAGTAAACCAACACAAGTCAATAATACGGTATGGATTTTAGCCTCATCAAACTATAATTCTGTTTACTGCAGCCGTCTGCCTCCGTGCGCTCGATTTATCACTACTCTTCTTCCCACTGCTCTTTTTCTGGTGCCATAGGTTTTTTGATGCCGCTACCAACTTATATGATGCTGCTTATAACCTGTTTTAGGGTTTCACTTGTAGCTTAAAATAACTGCGTTTACCAGGGAAATTATAGAGTTCACAATAACAACTCCATGATTGCTTATAGGTGTTGAGTTTCTTTCAGCTCAAGTAAAGGTGTCCCCGAAGTGTTTAAGATCTGTGTCAACATTTAGTTCTTTATGGACACAAGACTCATTCCAAGGACAACACCTTCCTGTTCTCTACCCTTTGCCTTTTATTTTCTCAAGGTGGCAGTGCTCAGTGTCACTTTCTCTCCTTTCTCCTATCTCCTTACTGATCTAATGGTGTCCTTCCTTCACACTCCGCTCCTTCCCCTCATGTAGAAAAAGTCTCTCAATAGTGTCACACTTCAGTCTTCCTTTATTCCAGCTCTTACAAATACACGGCTATCAATAGACCTTCACCCTGACAAGCACAACTGAGAAATGCTGAACAATAGCTCACAAACAGCCAGGAAAGTTAGAGTAAACTAGGTTTTTACAGATTCACAAAGTACATTTCAATTTGTGTTTGTGTGTGTGTCTTTCTCCTACCTCCCATCAGCTTATGTCTTGGATCACTGAAATGGTTATTTTCGAGTTCAGTTGTAAATTCCTAGGGCATTCATATTTCATATCATCCAAAGCAGCTACAGAGGTGTTCAGATACTCATTTGGCGACTTTACCATTTGATTATTAATGCAACAGGTGTCCAAAAACAGCAACTGCAGAGAAACATCAACGGACGTTTACGTTTTGTAGAATGAATTGTACGTACTGTAGAAGCGCAACACATCATGTGCACTTGGCAGTCCATTCTCAAAACATGAACAACGTAATAAAGCATACAGCCAGAACCAGAGATGGACATGATCATCCTCATCAACTTTCAAACTAATACCAAATAATTAAAAGTATAAAAGTTTCATCCGGTCAGTATCAGAAGTTTTACTCATTGTGCAAAATGGCTTGTTTTATTTTATTCCGTTTTTGTCATTAGAAAATACACACAATTCTGGCTAGTACCAAATACATTTTTCGTAAATATATATAATATGAACACATGTTATTTATGTTAAAAGTGCAACCCTGTCTCCTAAAAATTACGTTCCCACAGAACTAAACTGCATTCTCAATTACGTTTAGCTAAAAACGTATGTTCTCCCTCATTACGTTCGTCATGAATGTATCTCAAATACATTTATTTTCTACATATCTTCTAGAAACATATTTTCTCCCACGTTACATTTCTTATGAACGTATCTTAAATACGTTTATTTTCTACATATCTTTGCCATTTATTGTCTTGCTTATAATAATGATAATAGTCATTTATAAATATCATTTTAGAGCACACATTTGAAATCAGTAGGCGAGGCTGTAATTTCACCAGCTGTTACTCTCATGAGCGAGGCAGAAAATAATAGTTCTAACATGCCAAAAAGCTGCTGTGTCGTTTATTGCACCTCAAACATTAAAACAAATCCAAAGTTACGTGTTTCTGTACTTCCTCTAAGAAGAAAGGACAGTAACAGAAGATCTCTGTGCCTTCAGGCTTGATCGCCATTCAAATGACAGCGTTGGTTTCCCCAAAAGTGGGCGGGGCTGTAAAGTGACATAGATTTTACTCTCATATATTATTCAAAACCATTCTATTTATTCTAACGTAAATTACATGCGAGTGTTTTATCTTTTTATTTATTTGTTTTTATTTTAAATCGTATAATGTCGGACTTTTTTTCCCGTCTGTGAGGAAAAGAAATGGGCTTAGAGCCTCAAAATACTGAAATCTGTATTTTTCAAAATCTTTTTTTCCTTCTAATTTGTTATTCTTTTCCACAAACCCACTTAACAGATTACCCAAGATCCTCAGCTTGAAGCTCGTTGATTGGATGTTTTAGTCGCAATGCATGTTGGGATATGATGTTAATGCGATATGATATCCGAAAACATTAAAAAAATAAAATAATACTTTATTGCGAGTGTTCTTGCTTTTCTCTTTGGAAGTCATCACATAAATGCATTGTAATACACGGTTCAGCTGCATTAAATATTAGACATCTGCCGTTGTTCTCTCTTTATAGAGCCATGATGAGAAGACTTCTGGACAAACTGAAGAACTGCAGCCGAAACATACGTGACGTGGATCATAAATATATCAGCAATTAAACAACATCTTCAATTTATTTTCACACAATGCGTCTCCTTGCACTATCAACACTAATTCGGCTGACTTTTATATTTGATCCAATCGGTAGATAGGTTGTATTTACACCAAAATGGTGCACAGCTGACAGACAGGGACTTGTATTTTTTTAATTTTCTTTGAATATAAGAATGTAATTACTGAGTTGAGAGAATATTCGAGGGGTTTTGGGTGATGGGAGACACATCTGAGACTGCCAAGGCACACGAGGGGATAGGTCACAGGTGGTCCTCCAAGCTCCCAAATGGCGGGGAACCTCGGGATCCTGGAACTCTGGTGTCGCAGGGCGGCGGCACACGCACGCCTCTACTCTCCACGAAACTTGTGGCCTGGTGAGACCAATTACAGGGGGTGCCAGGTGATCCTTACGGGCTTTTCGAGGCGCCTCCACACTCAACTTCCGGAAAGACTTGAACGGAGGGGAGGTCTGCAGGGTAAAGTGGGCTTTGGATGTGCAAACCCGAATGGTCCAGATAGGGTCTCCGAAAGGGGGCGGTGAGATCGGGTTAGCAGTGGTGGTCTCACACTAGTCAACCTGTTGAGGCCGGGGAGAGAGAATGGGCCTCTACAGGTTTTGTATGCCGGAAGTCCATGGCTACTTGCTATTGTTTTTAGCTAGTCCTGGAAGACCGGATCCCACGAGACCATGGTCAATGTGAATACTCGTAGGAATACAAGCTTGTACCACAACACAAACCGTTAGGTACTTTTGAAATCGTGCCTTCCAGGTCATTGTTTGGCTGGTGAGCCTAAGTCTAGTCCCCCGGCAAAGGAGGTTAGGTGAGGGGAGGTTCACAGAGGTAGTAACTGACACGTCAACTTTAGAGGGTCGTTCTAATTTCTCAGGGGAAGTCCTCGGGTATGTCCTGAGAAAGGTCCCAGAGGTCTTCCGGCATATGAGACTTGACGACAACCGCACGTATTCGTGTGGGTTGTCAGTCTCAAAAGAGGGGTATTGGGCTTCCGCATCCCTCCTTGGAGAGCAGGTGACCACCATCTGAGGTTTTGCTTCGTGGGTTGCCCTGACACCATAGGGGTGTGTGGCGGCCGCGGAGTGTGGAAACTCCGTTGAGGCCTCTTCTTATCTCAGGTTGGGGATAGGTCTTCATCAAGGTCTCGGCTGCGACCACGCATCTCCCACTCGGTTTGTCTAGGTTTTGACCATTGCGAGGTGGAGGGCGTGTCGAGTGCTGAGGAAGGGGGGGTCTCTCACTGCAAGGTGCAGGGGTTTCGGTCGAAGACAGCGCGGCCAGACCAGGCAGCTCCTGGAGACGGAAGTTGACGGTGGAAGACCGTCGCGTGGGCTGGGGTAGCGACAAAGGGCATCCCACCCACCCGGGCGCCCTGCCTCAAAAAGCTAACCGTTAGTGAAGTCAGTCTGAGGCTGTGTTGAAAAGGTCCTTTTATTGATCGGAGTTTTGCAACCTCTTTACCAAGCTGAAACTTTTTCTCTTTTTTACTTGCCACCACTTACATTTGTCACGTAGCCGCAGGTAGAGCACTGCAGTGGTGTCATCTAGCGTTCGGTGCCGGGTGCTTCACGCTTCCAGCTGACGGTCTAAAGGTGGCCGTTTAAGTTTTTGAAGCAGTTTAAGCAACGATAAGGTTGGTAGAAAACTATACCCAAGGTTGTACCTGTTAAAACCAGTATATGTATATTGTCTATTAATCGTATTTGTCTAGTACGTGTTGCAACGTGTGAAGTGGTCGCGCCGGAAACTCCATGAAACAGTCGAATTATAAATAAGACATCTATCTATGGGGGTTTCGAAAAAAGAATAAACTTTCTTCTGGAATTGGATTTCATAAGAGAATTACCACAATTATTTCAATCAATCCAAAAGACAAACGTGGTAGGAGGATAAATTATAGAAACATGTAAGAGACGTGATTTGACAAAATAACATGCTCCTAGTGAATATCATAGAAGAACTAAAAAATATAAGATATAAAAAAATAGTAACTGGAAGATGAAAGGGGGATACTTTCATACAATGAAATTATAAAAAAAAGTGGTCTTATTGTAATAAGTTGTTTTATTGTAATAAGTTGTTTTGTATTAAGTTATTGCACAAACTGTGGTGATCCGCCACGTGGTGTTCCATGTGGTGTCGTATGATTATTATTGAAACATACATAATCACATCCTGGTGAATAAGATACATATTGTAGATCTTCTAACATCAAAATAAGTACAAACAATGTATTAAAGGATGTGTCCTATAACGATAATGGATAAAGAAAGTACAAAATGAAGATGTGTAAGCTTTAATAGACTAAACATTTTGTAGTGTCTGTCTTTCCGTATAGGTAGTA
>NW_011369113.1:0-7998 GCF_000735185.1 Notothenia coriiceps | reverse complement strand
AAGTACATTTAGTTACGTAACAATAATGTAAAATGACATAAAAGAATACCTGTTATTTTCCACTTATAATACATGACGACAAAACGACCAAATGACAAACTACAAACACAACACTTTTAACTTGTGTTGGTTCTATCTGTTCTCATCAAGTACTAAACACAAACGACACAGAAGCATCGCCAGTATAACAGAGTTTGTACAAATATCACTGTCAGTCAATGTGTTGCTACGTGTTTGTAGTCTCGTCTCCGGACATGGATGCTAGACCAAGTTGTATTGGACCTATAACAAACTCAATCGCCAACCGATTAGGTTTGTGTACTGCTCGTCGCAGAATGCTGCTGACCAGGAGTAGTTCACCTAGGGCGAGTTCGGTCGGCACAGGAGAATAAGAAGCGAATCCACGCCAAGTGTATTTTTCACCACCATGAGAAGCGTCGTAGAGCTGGTTAGAGTGAGGTACCTGTTCACATGACTGTCGCGTTCGCACGCAGTATGAAGGCGACTGTACTTTTCAGCTTGAAAGAGCTGTTAACCAGTTATACTTCTTCAAATTTGAATTGGTATGTTCACGGCAAATGACACTTACTTGAAAGTTTTCCCTTCGTCTGTAGCCGTTATTTCATAAATAAAAATAAAAATTTTTTGCAAAAGTCTAAAGTGTAGGATTTGCTGGTTTAGGGTCGTACGGTAACGCCGATTTGTAAGTTAGTAGCTCGACTCCTAGCAACGGATGCAGACAAAGGTCCAGAAGCAAAGTGGCGTACGTAAAAAAATATGTGTGTGTAAGGAAGTGTAAATGTAAAAATTAAACGTAATTCATAAAACACTCCGGAAGATACAAGAAATTTATTATTGATGCCACACACAACTTCGTCAATACATTTATGTACTTGGTTGTCGACAACCCCCCGGCCCCGGACCGTTGGAGTTAGCGTGTTGAGTGCTAGGCATTAGAGTTTAGGTGTGCGGGCCTAATTGGAATAGAGCGGTACATATAATTGAAAATAAGTATTTTACAGTAATGAAGCGAAAAACTACATGAATTAATTAGCCTACCAATCTAGCTACGTGGTCGACAAAGACACTAAACACGATATAAGTAGAGAGGTGCCCACCTCGTACACTGACCGTCCGTTGGAATATCTCGAGAGTTTAAGCCGCGAGGCCTCAAGGACGTGAATATCCTCTTTAAACAGCCCCTTAGGTGAAACCAGTATGGAGCCGGTATTTTGACTGTTGTTCAGTGAGGCTCTACACGCGAAAATATCGGGTTCTAATATTAGTTACGGTCCATACATGCTGTAAATTTATCATTTTCCCATGTTAACAACGAGCGTGAGATACGAACCTAAAGGCCGATAAAGATGACGCTTAAGACACACAATGATATCGGGCCTCGGGGTCTTGTTCTCGAGTGAGGGAACAATGGAGCGTGAGATGGGTCGGAGAATCGGAGCAGCGGGAGCGGTACTGCAGTCTCTTTACCGCACCGTTGTGACGAAAAGGGAGCTGAGCCAGAAGGCAAAGCTCTCTGTCTACCGCGCCATTTTCGTTCCTACCCTCACCTATGGTCATGAAGGATGGGTCATGACCGAAAGAACGAGATCGCGGGTACAAGCGGCCGAGATGGGTTTTCTCCGCAGGGTGGCTGGTGTCTCCCTTAGGGATAAGGTGAGAAGTTCGGTCATCAGGGAGGGACTCGGAGTTGAGCCGCTCCTCCTTCGCGTCGAAAGGAGCCAGTTGAGGTGGTTCGGGCACCTAGTTAGGATGCCACCTGGGCGCCTCCCTAGGGAGGTGTTCCAGGCACGTCCAGCTGGGAAGAGACCAAGGGGTAGACCTAGAACCAGATGGAGGGATTATATCTCTTCGCTGGCCTGGGAGCGCCTTGGGATCCCCCAGTCAGAGCTGGTTGATGTGGCCAGGGAAAAGAAAGTTTGGGGCTCTCTGCTGGAACTGCTACCTCCGCGACCCGACCACGGATAAGCGGGAGAAGATGGATGGATGGATGGATGGATATTATCATTATTATAAGCAAGACAATAAATGGCAAAGATATGTAGAAAATAAACGTATTTAAGATACGTTCATAAGAAACGTAACGTGGGAGAAAATATGATTCTAGAAGATATGTAGAAAATAAACGTATTTGAGATACGTTCATAACGAACGTAACGTGGGAGAAAATACGTTTCTAGCTAAACGTAATTGAGAATGCAGTTTAGTTCTGTGGGAACGTAATTTTTAGGAGACAGGGTTGTAAAAGTGTCAGTACCTGTGTCAATTGTATGTAGTGGAATAAAAGTACAATATTTCCCACAGAACTTTGTATAGAGTTCTCACTTTAACTTTGATTTGATTTGGCAATGTTCTACCTTCCACTCCCACTGTAAAGGCCCTGACACACCAGGCAGTCACCAGAGAACTCGCCGATGCTGACTGTTGCGTCGGCGTGTTCTCCTGCGTCTTGCACATGTGTTGCACTGGAACACACCACAAAGACTTCAGCCGAGCACGTACGAACTGCGCATGCATGAGTGGCAATAACTCTCCTTACCAGCAGGCGGCGGTAGTGTGTATTCGTCATTCAAAAGAGGCAACAACCGGAAGACAGAGTAGAAGAACAGACTACGTGATATAAACAAACAACAAATAGCGTGTGCATTCCATTTTCACTCTCGTCCATCGAAAACATGTTTCGTGCGGTGCTGGAGCGTTGCTTGTGGAAGACATTCTCAAGCAACCGTTTCGCCTCATGCACTGATTCGCTAGCTGTACAGCCAATCAGAATGATTTCTTTGTCCGTCGGCCATGAAAGGCCAAATAAGGCATGTCACGGCCGACGGTGCGGGACACACCAAATTGAGTTTGGGCGACAGGGCACGCTTTGTCGTCCGACTAACGAAAACGGCCGATTTCGGCCCGGTGTGTCAGGGCCTTAAGATGAATGAAGTTGAAAGTCAATACATCTATCTGTCCGTTTGTACGGCTTATCTTGATTAGAGTTGTAGGGATCCTGAAACTCTCGCACCACTCACTGAATGAGAGGCAGAACAGAGCAATTGATGCAGGAAGAGAAGATGATATAGTTCCAAAGTGGCACCCTGATTAATCCAATTCAAGTTTCTCACCTTTAGTGTGTGCACTGAGAAAGTGCCTTGTGCATTATTAAGTATTTCTCTTGACACCCCTTGCCTTCCTCATTTTCTTTCAACCTAATAATTACTGGACTACCTGGAAAGTTCTATCCCAGGACTAGCATCCATTCACATGTACAGAAGAATTTCAAAGCAAAGTCCCCTTGGGGCTATACAAGTTAATTTCACGTAACCTACATGCCAGAAGACTGATGTATG
The DNA here is from genome assembly GCF_000735185.1 of Notothenia coriiceps. Classification (NCBI taxonomy): domain Eukaryota; kingdom Metazoa; phylum Chordata; class Actinopteri; order Perciformes; family Nototheniidae; genus Notothenia; species Notothenia coriiceps. The sequence continues at coordinate 4,642 of NW_011369113.1, read as the reverse complement.
TGATGGAGATCTGCCTCAGACATACTGCAGCACTCATGTGGTGCACGATGTACTGGAAAAAGGGGTTTACCGACTGGGAAAATGAATATACAAGTCGGAAAGCAACATTTTTTTATTTGCCGAGTTGACGTCAATTGTTTGCTTGTGAACTAACAGTTTCTGTCCACATGGAGTGGCCCATTTAGAAAAAGTGTTTCCTAGAAGTAACACTGATGACAAGTAGACAAAAGTTATTGCTTTTAAGGAATGTGTTATAGCAACCGAAACAAGTTGTTTCCACATTACGACTTAGAGCTCATGAACACACCGAAAAACAACTTCCCAACTCAGGAAATGTTACTGCCTCTAAATAAAATATATCACCGAGGCTACAATATATTGTGTATCAGATAGTTTAGCAAACAAATAAAAGCTCTTTAAATAATGTTATTTATCTTTTACAAGTTATATTTTATTAAACCTTTATCATCCATGTGTGATGCTGAATTGTGTGGAAGAAAATGTATAAGTTCTTGAAAATGATGCTGATTTTCTGAAGTCAAATGATATATCTGTTGGTCCGACGAGGCGATACTGCCAAGGGTCAGAACATGCATCTTTCTAAACGCCTCACACTATTATAACTGTAAATCCATATATGAGTTTGACAATCTCCAGAAGAAAAAGCAACTTCCCTATCTCATCTTTGTCTTGCATTGTTTGGTTGGATCATAATGTACTCATGTCTTCCTTGTAGGTATTAATGTACTTTTCCGCTGAAGAGTTATTCTGCAGGATATCCGCTGGAAGGCTCAATAAGAGGCTATCAATGCGGTATTTAGTCAAGATTACAATGGCTTTAGGCCCTGAGCTAGCTGCTGAGCTGGCAGACCGCTGCCATTTTGCAGCAAAGATTGACTTTTCTCTAATCATTTAAGTGAAATTGAGTGTTTTGCTTTTGGGCATTGCACGCTGATTGTCTTTGTCTTGATGTTGCTGTGTTCGGCAGATTTCTCGTGAAAAAAAGAGATTGTGAATTCAAATGGGTTGTAGATCCTTTTACTTGCACCTCAGAGCATCATGGGCAACATTTCTTTCTTGCTTCGCTGCTCTAAAACATGCTGACATCCATTTTGTGAGAGGCTCTTGTTTTATATACCATTTAAAAATATTGGTTCTACTCTAACAGGAAACTCTAACTCGAGGTAGTTCCACTGATTTTCAACAGCTTGATATGAACCCAAAGCTATACAATGGGTTCAAAGTATTTGTTCCACATAAAACTGCTTACAGAATCAAAACCATGACTAAAACTTTAAGAATAGGAAAATAAATATATACAATGGGAGATCTGACCATTGACATTGTCAGGCAATCAGATTGTAACACTGAAGATGAATCATCACACATTCAGCTGTTTAATATGGTGTGCATTACCAAAAGCAACAATCTTTGTCCGAGAACACACCATAGCGGTTTTTCATATGAACTCAGGACAATATCAGGAGAATCAGGGATGCACACGTTTTCATTTGTTTTATTTAGCACACAACAGGAAATGTGAGTGTCTGGGAATACTCTGTTTCTGGTTGGTGCCGGTGTAGAGTGTGTAGGAGGCGCAATATGAAGTCAATAACACTGCAGTCATGTAGCAGCTTTGTTATATGATCATACAAAAAGTGTTATTTGCGGCAACGGCAATCCTGGACAGATGTCCCATTATCACGTCACCTCTTCAGTTAAACATTTTATTTTTGTTTATCGCTTCCCTCAAAATCCCTGAAGAAATCGCTCAATTCACACATAGGCTATTTAACACTTTACCTGCACTTTTTGCTGTCGGTTGGTTTTCTGGCCCAACAGATAATTCTCCATCGTTGGGTTCTCACATAAAGGGGAATTTATAGATATTTATAGATATTACATTGTTGCAGTGCATGTTTGAAACAGTTTTAAATGAAGTAGAACAAAGAATGTTTTACCGCACCGTTGTGACGAAAAGAGAGCTGAGCCAGAAGGCAAAGCTCTCTGTCTACCGGGCCATTTTCGTTCCTACCCTCACCTATGGGCATAAAGGATGGGTCATGAGCGAAAGAACGAGATCGCGGATTCAAGTGGACGAGATGGGTTTTCTCCAGAGGGTAGCTGGTGTCTCCCTTAGGGATAAGGTGAGAAGTTCGGTCCTCCGGGAGGGACTCGGAGTAGAACCGCTGCTCCTTCTCGTTGAAAGGAGCCAGTTGAGGTGGTTCGGGCACCTAGTTAGGATGCCACCTGGGCGCCTCCCTAGGGAGGTGTTCCAGGCATTTCCAGCTGGGAAGAGACCAAGGGGTAGACCTAGGACCAGGTGGAGGGATTATATCTCTTCACTGGCCTGGGAGCGCCTTGGGTTCCCCCAGTCAGAGCTGGTTGATGTGGCCAGGGAAAGGAAAGTTTGGGTCTCTGCTCGAACTTCTACCTCCGCGACCCGACCACGGATAAGCGGGAGAAGATGGATGGCTGGATGGATGGAGTACATTCAATATGATCTGCAGCAGTTTGTCATTTTAACCCAAGAAAAGGGTCAGCACCATGAAAATAAAACTGCTGCTTGCTTGTTCGAAGAACAAAAAGTGGGTTTCTAAGCATATAGAATCCAAACCCAGCACGGGATGAGCCATCCGATCAACACTAACCAAGTGTGAAATAAATAAGGGATGTTTGTCATTCGTCTCAAAGTGAATTTACTATCTTTGAGTTCTGCATCTCTCTGCTGGTTTACACACTAAGGCCTTTTTGTGCTATCTGGTCCATCTTCCTCCAAACCCTCAACAATGTGCGGAGATAACCTTGGAAGCATCGTCACCTTGAAGGAGTTTGTTGTGATAGAATCAATGCAGCAATCCCCGAACTGACTCTTTAGCTCACCTGGGAGAGGAGATTGTGGGGATATATTCAGTATGTGACTCATTGACCATCATCTGGGTCCCTAATCCGATATCCTCCTTTAATCTGTGCGCTCTGAGTCCGTACGACGGCTGAAGACCTCACAGAAACTCCACAGTAAATATTATAACAAGTTAACCAGAACTACTTTAGTTTTCAGACATATTTTTACCGTCCTAAAACCAGTATCTGAATTATTTTTTGACTTCACAGTTACTCTCATGAAAATGTTGCGGTAACAAAACGTTCTGAGTAGCCAAATGGAGAGCATGACTAATGCATGTGGATTTTTCACTAGGTAAACTGATCGGTAAGATCATTAACAAAAAAATGTAAGAAATTCCAGGATTCACATTAGAATTCTCTACACTTTACATTCTAATGATTTGCTCTCTTGAATGTTAGAAGATTGAGCGGTCCCTTGCATGGACGATAAAAAAACTGTTTTTTCCAACTGTCCCATATTGCGAGACAAAAATGAGGAGATATATTTCCACTGTTATGGATTTGGAACCTGAAAAAAGTTCCAAAGTAAGTACAAGTAAAGGTCTGGCAGTTATGGCATATAAATCATCATGTCATAAATTGAAGCATGTATAAAGTCTTGTCATCAATTCTTCACAGGCATAATCTAGAGCTATCAGGCTCGCAGCTCTGTAGGGCTCTACTTTGGCTATGCTTTGAGCTAAATGCTAGTAGCAGTATGTTCAAAAGGACAATCTTAATATGTTTCTCAGACAAATTAAAATATGAGCGTAGATTTATCTAATATTTCATACAAACACAAATCACAGGATGAAGTTTGTTATAAATGAGACATTTATTGAACTAATAACTACTAAACTTTTCAACAGAAATAAAAATGATGAATGAGGAAATGAAAGGAAGGGTACAATGAATGCAACAATTGACAAATGAGAACAGATGACGTGTGACAAGATAGAATCAGTTTTAAAAGAATAATGTACCTTTTCAAAAAAGCCCAAGGAATAGTGAAGCATTTTTATTAGGGCCGGGACTCGATTAAAAACATTTTATCTAATTAATTAGAGGTTTTGTAATTAATTAATCGAAATTAATCGCATTTTTAATCACATATAAATATTTGACCTGAGAACAGTGAGAAGATGTCAATAAAGTGTGCCGTCACACAGAGGTAATTTGAATTGCTTACCGAGGTCCAATGATCCCCAGTCAGGGCAACACATTCGGCTTTCTCCAATAAATTCTCTTTATCTTCCTTTTCTTTGTCATAAAGCTGCTGGATTCTTTTTGTCACTGTCTTTCTGCATGGCAGCTCATATGTTGTGTCAGACGGTGCAATCTGTAGTACCTTTTGCAGCCCCTTATCTTCTACCACTCCAAGTGGTCTACAGTCGAGTGCAATCCAGTGAGCTGGTTATTTTTTCAGACGTGGACTTAGTTATCCTGGCTCTGAAACCAGTCATCTGGTTGAGTGTGGGTTGGGTATGGGTCATACTTGTCAACCCTCCCGATTTTCGCGGGAGACTCCCGATTTCATTGCCCTCTCCCGGTTTCCTCCCGGGGTCATATGTCTCCCGCATTTCTCCCGATTTCTGACAAAATCAGATTTACACACGACTGTTTCCACTCGGACTTTAATACAGCTACACCATTGTTTGGTTTCCATGGTAACACGTCTCTTTAGTAGCGCGCGCAACTCAAAGTCTGAGAGGGTGAGGCAGATATTCACAGAAAACAGAACAAGAATCGACAACTG
>NW_011369112.1:0-3055 GCF_000735185.1 Notothenia coriiceps | reverse complement strand
TCTTCAGACCCCCCCCTCTCTAACAACAGGATCCAACACTCAACAGCTTCAAGAGCCCCCGTCCCCAGGTTTATTTACAGGATGCGATATGTCCGAACTGACAGACGAGACACATTTAATTCAAAAGAGGAATCCCCCTAGATAACTGACATTGTTCTAAACCCGTCACTGTGTCTAGGATTCTCTCTCTCGTCCGGGCCATGGAGGAGCATGCAGGCTCAAAGTGAGACCAGGGGAAATACTGGAGGTATTTGGGGGAGAATTTTGATTTTTAATTGGCTGATTCCAGCATTTCCCAACTAATCGCATTCCATTTATATAAAAATGATACAGTAAAATACACATTTTCACAATGTATTTCCACAACACAGTAACATTTTAGGAATTTTAAAATCTGAAAATCGTATTAAGCCCCGGAGCTAACAATGTCTCTCCATACTCAGACTTCCTGTTTCATACTGAACACTTGATCTTTAACAACACCTCACAAATAAAGTGTAGTGTGTGTGTGTGTTCATGATAATGAAGAAACATGGCAGTGCATCAGTGTGGCTACACACACACACACACACACACACACACACACACACACACACACACACACACACACACACACACACACACACACACACACACACACACACACACACACACTCACTACCTTCAGTAGAACAGTGTTGTTAAGAGGTAGGAATGATAGGGTTGGGTTAGTTTACAGCAGTCACTCCCATGTTTTCTCACTGTTTGAAATCATTTTGACATTTCCATTTGAAGGAGAACCCCCCCCCCCAACCAGGATGACCTTATGGCTTTGTATGAATCTTTCAGAGGAGTAAGTTAAAGGGGCTGCATGTTGTTGATTAAACTGGATCTCCTGGGCTTTGACTTCAGTCAGCTGTTCCACAGAATTATTTATACAGCACTCACTTTTAGTTTCAGAGGCCAGCTCTCCGGTTCTGTTGATTTCTTTTTAACTCTGCATGAGCTCTTTCTGAACGACTAAAACTAGCTTTGAATTTGGGCATCTTGTGAATCTTCTTCCTCTGAACAAAGAGGGACAGCCTTCTCTGACAGATCTACAACATTCCATATGAAGACTGTTGATTGGTCCTCTGTACGGAGAGGTAGATCCAGCTAGTGACTTTAGAGTTGAATGAATACGTTGAGTCATGTTTGTAGCTCGCTGCTTCACACATGACTCCGAGCTCTGTAGCACGCATCATATCACACGCCAATCTGTGGAAACCTTCTCAACACCTCTTTGTTAAATGGTAGCATAACTGAATACTTACTATGGTATGTGGAGAAATATTTGTATTAAAAAAGCATCCAGCTCCATGCACGCAGTTTTCATGTTTCAGCAGGTTATTTAAAATGGTTTAATTTCAACATCATTATTTCAATTCAACATCTGTATTCATCTCAGTGGGGCCATTAACAGGTTTACACTGCAGAGCACACACATATCTAAAAAAGAGCCAATATAACACGTTTAAATAACCAACATAAATATTTCTACAACACTGCGATTTCAGTTTCTAACTCCAAACTTAAACTATTCTTACATCCACTGTAATAACAGATGGTAACTATGGTAACAAATGCATGTAGGCATTCATCCTAATACGAAAATAATCTACACCTGAGAAGTGTGTTCTGTTATTTTAGCAGTTCTATAACAGAGTAAAACAGGCCTAACAGTAACAATATGGTCTGCACAGCCCCCCCCCTCTCGTGTGGACGTGTTGCTATTATCCACTTCTGACATCCAATATGACGGGGATTCTTTGACCTGACTTGAATCTGGCTACATTTGAGCAGCATAAAACAAATGTAGTTTTTGACAGGGCACTGCTTTGAGTCCCCTAAACGTGAGATTACACCAGGTGTTCAGATAGTTTTTAAAGTAAATGATTGTAGCTCTTTAAATCCTTGTGTTCAGTTGTGGTTCCCTTCAGTGAGGTGTTGAGCTGCTGGCTGTGCCTTGTGTTCGCTGACATGGAGCCTTACCGGGAGGGGAATTATTCTCCATTGAAATGCCAAATATGTGACCTAGAGCAGGATGTGGTGGCTGATATGCTCTCAGTGATGATGATGATGATTATGTTATTTATTTAGTGAGAGAAGAAGTCCCCTGCAGTAGCGTGAGTCCTGTAACACTACAGCCTATAGACAGTGTGTCAGCTGTGTGTTCATCTGTTGTAGGGACTCTGATCAGGAGTCTTGCTTGAACAGGAAATTACATGAATATAATGTGTATATGAAAGGTAATGTACTTTTTACTCTGTAATAAATATAATGTAAAGAAAGTGCTCTTTCAGGTGTTGGTGTCTTTTAAAACTGAGAAGTGAAGCCAATGCAGAGCTGCAGGTCCTGGGTGTTCTCTGAGGCTCTCAGGCTGCCGTCTGTCGCTAAGATAGAAGTAGCTTTTAATATAGTGGGAATGCTGATACAGCATTCCCACTAACTGTTATTCTACGGACGAAAAGTTTATTATTATTCCGCCGACTTATTTTGCCGCGCTTCTTCTCCCGCATTGAACATCGCAGAAACTCCGTTCGAACATCAAAACGTTCAGCTCGGTCGGGAATCGATGGCTATTACTCTTCTCATTCATAACTTTCATAATTCCAGAGATACATCCCATAATACATCACATTTTTAACATTGAAGTCAATGGAGAAAATCTTCAGACTCGAACAATCTTCATGCGACTTCAACTGCTAACTTTTCATTCATACTTTCACTCAGAAACCTCATTCCAACTTTAAAATGTTACACATCTTTCTGACATTATTCGTGTAAAACAACTTTTAAATCTGATTCTTACTTTTAGAGATATTAAACATTGTTCAGACCTTGTTATAGAGGTTTTCTTCAGATTTAACATTAACTAGAGCAGTGGTTCTCAACTGGTCAGGCCTCGGGACCCACTTTTTCCTTATTCAATAGATCGCGACCCGAAATTTTGAACCACTCAAATCTATTCAACAAACAATCGTGCAGTAATATACGCTTTGCATCATAGAAAGTGAAGTACAGTGCATATATCCCT
>NW_011369111.1:0-4163 GCF_000735185.1 Notothenia coriiceps | reverse complement strand
CTCTCTAAGTTACAAGGATGACCTTATTTTATCAACCTCAAACAGAAGCCGTTTGTTGTACAGTATTATCCCACTTAACGCTTAACACTTGTCTATTTCGTTTTAACCTTTATAAATATAGTCTATGATTTTAACTTGGAGGCTACTATTAGCATCGTTAGCACCGATGTAGCTACCACTCGCTTACACGCTAACCCAAGCCTTAACATTAATTACGTAGCTGATTAAAATCATTAACACATAAATAAGTACTCAAATTTCACTTACCGCAAAACCGCATTCATGCACCGTCTGTTTCAACCGCAGAGTGAGTCACAATACTCCGATATATAAGCATGAAGAACAAACAAACACGGCCGGCTTCAAGTTGTGTTCCCTAGATGAGCTGAACAGGCAGAGTGCCTGTAGCTTCACGGAGCAGCTAGCAGAGAGACAAGAAGCTAGCAGCAGCAGTCACTTCACAGAGCCGTCACTGAATGTGACCACGCCCTAATTTATGCAAAAACTTTAAGACCTAATATAAATAAAAGGGTCATGTTAGAAAACAATTCACTCACAGATCCATAATCATGAAGGTGGAAATCTAACTATATTCATTAATAATATTTATTGCATCCATGGGTAGAAACATGTTTTTTTCTGCTGTAAAGTTGGGCATTTTAACATGGGGGTCTATGGAAATTGCTCCTTTCTACAGTCAGTCCCTATCGGCCAATATATGAACTGCAGTGTGTGCCACTTCCGTATTGGCGTCCCGGCTCTTCCACAGAGTTGGCCGCTTGGTCCCACTTAGACTATTCTTAGGCCCCATCCTGACATTTAAGGAGTTCAAACCTAAGTTATGTTCTGCAAACCATCCCTGCAGTGTTTTGTGTGATATCACAGACACTTCTTATTCTTCTATGGGCCACTGTAACTGCTACAATTATTTAACTCTCTGGTTGTCAGATGTGGAGAACACTGAAAAACTGACCTGAGGCCACTGCTGACTTGACAAAACTAGCATGTGCACAACAGCTACCCCTGCAGATCGACCATGGGTGCATGAGCTTCTCCTGAATGCCAATTATTATACTCCCATCACTCATCTGGATTTTGTGTTGGAGGGTAAAGAAAAAAAGTTAGGGTTTGCTTCGAGACCAAATGTTTCTGCAGGAAGGATAGATGAAGATGTAAGGAGGAGGAGGTTTCAGGAGAGAGTCTGCTACATAGAAGCTGAGAGCAAGATCAGAGAGGGGGAGTGCTGAAGTGGAGGGAGAGAAAGAGAGACAGCTATGGTGTGGCAATGCCCACTTAAGGCAGCCTGACAGGAGGAATCATCCAGTCTGTCAGTCTAGTGGAGTCAGAGCAGGGAATATGGAATGATGGAAGTGTGTGTGTGTGTGTGTGTGTGTGTGTGTGTGTGTGTGTGTGTGTGTGTGTGTGTGTGTGTGTGTGTGTGTGTGTGTGTGTGTGTGTGTGTGTGTGTGTGTGTCTGTGTGTCTGCAGATGCAGGGAGAGAGACAGAGGTTGCCTATGTTTTGAATTAATAAAATTCTTAGAAGTTTTCTCAAACATCTGCCATCTGCATCAAAATATTTTTCATTGGCTGACTTATTTGGGCCATGACGCAGCAGCTTTTCATGATCTGGGTATATCTGCCGCAATGTCAAATATATTTTTACGTTTCCAACACAGTTTGTTTAAAGCTTTCCCTGTTGTGGGGGTGTGACAGACTTGAAGCAATTGATTGCTTTTCGAGGAAAGTATTTTTTATATTCTTTGCTCATCTAGGGACGTTTTTCAGTATATTTGAATTATGTTGCAAGGACACTGCAGTTTGTTGCTTTATTTAACTGCATTTGACTGAGGTCATTTCATTTTGAAATCCAATGAGGGACTGAGAGAGTGTTTGTTCAGTGTATGGAAAGTGTTGATCCCCAGCAATGGTGCCCTCTCTAGCTCTTGCAATCCAGTTTGTTTTTATATGATCCACTTTTCAGCTTTTCACTTATTCTTTTGTTTGATGTGTGTGGCTGTCTATTTGCTTCTGTGGAGAGACAAGGTATCGCTCTCTTTTAACTTTTAGTTTGTTGGAGATTTATTTGCATACAATTTGCATCAAAAACCTGCAAAAACAGTATGTAAAGGAAATAACTATCCGTCCAATAAGACGATATGGCACAATTAATGCATGTGAATTAAGTCAGTAAGTCAAGAAAAATCTGATAAACAAAGGACAATCTGTATGAAACACCAAATGATGCAAATATAAAAAAATGTGTACATTACGTTTTAGAACCCTGCAAATGCTGGATTTTGAAAATTGTAAATCAAGAAAACCCATTGTTGCCAACTCTTTTCAAATTAAGCATAATTAAGGATACAGATTCAAATAAAAATAAATTAGACTGAAAATAATGTTCAGCGCACCCCAAAGCCTCCCACTGCCAACGTTATAATGTCATTAGATTTAAACTGTTTGGCAGACAATGAGCAACCTTATCTTGATATTAAAATTACAATCTGGATTAATTTCCTGGTATCACCTTAATCTTAATAAATAGAACAGGAAATTGCTTTTTTATGGTAATTTGGTCATGATGGCAGGTTTCTCATAAACCTCAAGCGCTTGTATCCGAACCACCAGTGGATCAGACCAGGGGCGGACTGGGACTAAAAATTGGCCCGGGCATCTCAACCGGCCCACTGCGGTACCGCTAGCAAATTGTCAACGGGGGGTGGGGGGTTGCTAGTGCCTTATCTCAGGGGTTCCCAAACTTTTCAGCCCCCGCGACCCCCAAAATAACTGTGCCAGAGACTGGGGGNGGGGGGGGGGGGGGGGTTGTCCGCACTCTCGCGGGAGTGTCTTTGTCATTATTGTCTCACTAGTCCGCCCCTGAAAATGTCTATGCAAATGTTATTCTTAATGTTAATACAAAAAAAAAAAAATTTAAAAAAAAAATCAATTTATACAAATCTGAACGGCCCACTTCGGTACAGGCCCATCGGGACATTCGGGACGAATCCCCAGTTCGCCACTGGATCAGACCTGTGCTTTCTATGAGCAAGGAATAATGGCATATATCTATAGCCATTGATCTGACTGGATAAAGTTAGTGTGTGATAGATGGTGAGAGTCAGATGGGTCATCCAATCCCCCACCAACTCTTTTTTTGCCTCCCCTTTTTCCTAACTGTTTTCAATGATGGCTATTCAGATGGTTCAGTGTAAAAAACCTCAAGTTGCGTTTGACCCCAAATGCACACATGAAACCAGGAAAAGTTGCCAATAACATTCAAAGCCAACACTCAGCATGCAGGTACAGGGCAAGGCAGGTGCTCAACACAACTAAGTACTCAATCCAAACTGATAAACCATATGGACCAACAGAAGGTAGGCCAAGGTTAGGCAGAGGATCAGGAATTCAGTGGGTAGGTGCTTGGTCGTTGAATGGAAACACCAAAAAGACAAAGTTAACCAGGAACCAAGAAGGCAGAAGCAGATCTCAAGGTGGGGAGCAGTAGGCTGTGGGGTTTACCAGGTATCAGACAAGGAAGGCAGGTCAGAGGCAGCAGAAAATCCGCCTGGAACAAAGTGCCAGAGAGTCTTGAATGTGGCGAAGAAAAATCTAGCTATGAGTGGCTGAGAACGAGACGCTTAATTACTGGCTTGATTAGAGAAGAGATGCAGCTTGGAGCCAAGGTGAGCTGATGAGGTAGGATTGGGTGACTGGTGGGTGGGGTGGAGGCAGGGTGAGTGGAAAAGTATTAAAGCCCCTGTCACACTGTCCGGAAATTGATACCCGAGGGACACACGATTAAGGAAATGTTCAAATTCGGCTCTGATCGTAACAACATCGGGCCATTCGTGAGGGCATCTTAAGCCATCGTATGACCGCCGGTGGAGTTTCTCAGGCTCCGGCAGCAACTTCGTGAGCGGCAACTTCTTAAGGCACTCGTGAGGGCATCTTGTCAAATCGTGAGGGCATCTTGTTATCATCGGTGCCCTCACTCTGATCGGGGCGAATGCCCGATGGCACCGATGATAAGAAGATGCTCTCACGATGGCCTTACGAAGGGCAAAATTGACACACAAATTCAACACAAAAATGAACCTTCGCAAGGTCCTCCAGCAATTTTTTGGCATGCCAAAGATTTTGCCACCGCTCCCGAAGTTGCTGC
>NW_011369110.1:0-4271 GCF_000735185.1 Notothenia coriiceps | reverse complement strand
CAAGGCCTGAAGCCGTCAGTCCACAGTTACCTTCGTCACAGACACCCTCTGTCCTTAGACCCTCTGTCCTTAGACCCTCACATCGTACAAGGAAACACTTCCAGAGAAACCCACAGTTTAAAGGGGAACATGGGAGAAACCTCAGGGAGAGCAACAGAGGAGGGATCCCTCTCCCACGACGGACAGACGTGCAATAGATGCCGTGTGTAAGAGATAATACATTTCACAGCGTAGGTAGACCAGAATGTTTGGAAATGCATGTTTCTGTGAGAAGAAGATGAATCCACGAGGATGTAATTAAATAACTATTTTAGCATCTTAGCATCTTAGCATTTATATTTCCCCTCTCGTGTTTGTTTTCCTGCAGGCGTCCATCGGGATGATTCAGATCTGCTTCACCGCCTCTGAGACAAACTGAAAGGTAAATATCAGCTGTCCTGTTTGGAAGCGAGGTCTGCACACACCTTGTATATTTAGCTTCTGATGGTATTATGTACATCACCTCAATACATTCTCAGACCTTTGTGTTTCTTTTCTTTTTTTAGTAAAAGCTTGAAAGATGGGATGACGTTTAGCTGTAAATATTTATTTTTGCTTTTTTCAAATACAATTAATAGAAAAACACACACATGGGTAGCAGTGCTAGAACATCAGGGAGAATCACGCTGCATAATCCGGGTCTAAATTACATCTAACATTTAGTGTCTCTATGCGTTTCATTGTTTAGAAGTCTTTGAGAAAATGTCGATGGTTCTCGCTTACAAAATAAATAATTGCTATTTGGTTCATAACATGTTAATAAGTGACTCATTTTAAATAGCATGAACATATTTCAAACACAAGTTAAAGTAAAAAATGTTACAATATATAACAAATAATAATGATTATGTAAAAATGTGTTCATGACAGTTTATTGAATATAAATCATTTGTGTGTTAAAATAGTTTCAGCCATCTTGACTCTGTGTTATTTAAAATGTATAACCGTAGTATTTATTTCTCACAGGCCTTTGATCGTCCGTCTATCATTCATTAATGTTTATTTCCATGAAGCGGCCGTCAGGTTTCTGCATAAAACACTAACATTCAAATGTCTGAGTGACTGCAGTCTTCTGTTTGAACGTGTTCCTCCTCCCTGTGGAAAGTTTGATTTGGCGTGTCGACAGAAAGTAAAACAGCCTGAGGACATTTTCATTTACTGTCTGCTGTTTGTCTAAGAGACGTCGGTATTCAGAGAGAGAACCACAGAGGGCGAGGGTTACTCCAGAAGCCATGGCAAACAGAGAAGGGTTGAACTTTCTAACCTGATGTTCAACTTTTCTTCGTTCTTTTTTGGGGCGTTTTCTATTTTATTTGATGGTACAGATATTCATAGGTAACATAAAGTAATACAAAATAAATAAAGACCCACATTAGAGGAGAAATACCAGAATATCAGTGAAATCAGGTCTATCAGTCGGGAGATGTTGAACTACAGAATAGTTTAGAAGTCTACGAGAAAATGAACCTACTCCTCACTTAAATAAGAGATTAGAAAAGGAGTGGTTTGAACCAAATTCAAGATGTTTAATGTGTTTTCTGTGCAACACACCAGACTGTATAGAAGTCTATGAGGAAAGGACACTACTTCTCATTTATAAGAGAAATAATGGTTGAGTTTGAATTTAATGTACACTTTCCAGTATTGTGCACTTCACTTCAAAGGTTGCTAAAAAGATTGTATTGAAGCCTTTTATTGAGAGTTATATGAGAAAATGAGCATTATCACTAAGAAATCTAATTATTGCTCTAATTAAAGAGTTGTTTGAACTCAATTCAAGATTTCTAAAGTGATGTCCGTGCAACGCTCTCCACTGTTTGCAAGAAGAAGCCAGACTGTATAGAAGTCTGAGGAAATGACCCTATATCTAATTAACAAGAGAAACAAATGTTAAGAGAGTCAAAAAAGTGTTGAGTTTGAACTAAATGTAAACTTTAATAATATATGTGTTGTGAATGGCATTAAACTTCACTGGCTGCTAAAAGAAGCCAGACTGTATAGAAGTCTATGAGGAAATGACCCTACTTCTCATTTACAATAAAACTGTGTTGAAAGTTCAAGAAACGAACTATAGTATTGAGTTTGAATTAAATACAAACTTTATAATATGTGTATTTTAGATTGTATAGAAGTCTATGAGGAAGTGTTGCTCCTTCCCACTTGATTTATCACCTAATTAACATTTTCCTGATGAGTTTAAAGCCTCCATTTCTAGTTTCATGTTCCCAATACTCAGCACATTTACTGATGTATTTTATGTCGTAGATTAAAGCGTTAAAGTCTCTTCATCTCGTGTTCACCACAGACCTGATTTAGCACCGTATGTTTGGTATAAAGTATAAACCCATCAGCAGTGAGGAAGTATAAACACTTTGTGAAACTCCTGAAAAGGCAAGGCGAGTTTATTTATACAGAACTTTCAACACAATTCAAAGTGCTCTCTTTACAACAAAAATATTGTTTAGAATAAATCAGTAACCTAAAGAATGCAAGAAGAGTTCCCATGATGCATTGCAGTGTGTACAGGTGTGTACAGGTGTGTTCGTACGGAATAGGACCCAAAGCAGTCAAACGGGTGGGAGGTTAAGGGGATGTAAATAAAAAGCCAGAAAACGGGCAAGGCGGAACAAGCAGGAAATAAACAAACAAAACAACAACAACCCGTACACAGGAGGGCAGAACATCAGGAGCACAACAACAACAACAACCAAACCACCATGAAACCATGACGAACTGAACACAATCAGCCAATCAGACAGGAGGGAAGACAGACAGGAAGCAAAGGCAGACATGAGACAGGGGGTGAACACCTTTCAAAGTAAAACGGGACTATTCAAAGATAACAGATCATGACACTCTTCTTCCTCTTCCTCCTCCTCTTCCTCTTCCTCAGGATAATGGCGCCTGTGGGGTCAGAGGTCGACGTCTTCCTGTCTTCAGGCGTCTTCTTCTTCGTCCTCCTCGTCTTCCTCTCCATCTTCTTCACGGCTCTCTGCAGCGAGTGCAGCAGGTCAGACCTCCATGTTGGAATAATGAATATATGATTCTTTTATATTATATAAAAAGTCAAAATGTGCATCACATGATCGTTTTATGTCCTGTGAGAAATTCATGTTTTCTCTGGTGAGATATTTCCTATAAAAAGACCAGGTATGTTCCAGTGGTCTGAAGCTCACTGTGGAGCTACATGTCCCCTCTCTGTCCTGTGGCACCGTTTGTATTCTCTGAACCGTGTCCTTGTGCTTTGAAAGGAGTACAATTATTATTATATGTGTTTTATTTTCCATGTTTTAAGATTATTAAGCATTGTACCTATATTCTGTATTTCTGCCAACAAATGACATGCACATCTAGATGAAACTGTATTTGCATAACACAGAAGAAAACCATGAACAAAGAAACATGCAGGTCGTGTTCTTGCAGATGCATTTCGTCATCATGTGCTCGACCTGCTCTTAAGACTAATCGCTTCTCAAAATCATTCATCCCCTCTGCACGCTAACTTTTCAATTCTTGAAAAGCTTTTAACTCGATTATTTATTTATTTATTATTGTGGCGCTATGAACTAGTTATGGTGTAAATTGGAATGATCTCCCGGGTGTGTCTGTGTGCTTTCCTCCCGTATGGTCCTGCCTGTGTGCATGACATAAGCTGCTGCTCATAGCCACCTGCCCCTTAAGGGATTCATCAGGTTGTTGATTGATTGATTGATTGATTGATTGATTGATTGATTGATTGATTGACATGCAGTATGGAAACTGCACAGATATAGAGTTCAGATATTATTCAAATGGAGACATTATATACAGAATACAGCTGAAGGTATAATGTACGAATACACGGCTTTAATTATACGTATAGCGACAGCAGGAAACAAACAAAGTTGCTGAGAGGCTGTGACACGCTACAAAAACTGAAATCCAAAACTCTGTTGCAAAATAATGTGGTTTAATGAAAGCTGGGATAATCAACTTATTCTCCTTGGACATGTACATCGTTATATTAATCAAAGCAATCATTTCAACTTGCGGTCAACAAAACAGTACAACGGCCCTGTGTCACCCTCTCTTCCACACACCTCACGCAGGTGAACAGGATTATAATGACATCCATGTGACCCAAGCCAACCAATCAATAGAGATCAAACCAATATCTTATATTAAAACATAAAGGATTACTAAACACGTTTCATGGCTCCTACGTAAAACCACAACTTGTCATTTGATGCTTT
>NW_011369109.1:4841-9455 GCF_000735185.1 Notothenia coriiceps | reverse complement strand
ACATCAGTATGTAGTGTCTCTACTTTAAAGAGTCCTCTCCTGCTGATGTTCAGGTGTATATCAGTATGTAGTGTCTCTACTTTAAAGAGTCCTCTCCTGCTGATGTTCAGGTGTATATCAGTATGTAGTGTCTCTACTTTAAAGAGTCCTCTCCTGCTGATGTTCAGGTGTATATCAGTATGTAGTATCTCTACTTTAAAGAGTCCTCTCCTGCTGATGTTCAGGTCAGGTGTATATCAGTATGTAGTATCTCTACTTTAAAGAGTCCTTTCAAACAGACTTTTACTCTATACTTTCAATCCACATGATATGCACTAACTGAGTACTTTTACTCACATAGTAAAGTACACATTGGAGGTATTTGTACTTTACTCAAGTCTTGTCTTTCATGTACTGTAATACATTTAAGAGGTAAATATTATATTTTTAACTAAAGTAGAACTTTGAAGGTTAATATCTTCATGAAGTAAAGTGAGGATTCGTCTGTCGTGATTTCATTTACTTTTAATACTTTGGGTTCATTTTCAACACTATGTATACATACTTACTTCTGCTTAGGCAATGAAGTGTATTCCCACAGCAGAAGTACTTTAAAGTCTGAATACTTCTTCGTCCACTGATGAGGGTCCCTCCCCCTCTCTGTGTGTCTCAGCTCATGAACCCACTGCAGAGCAGAGCTGCTGTCAGTCTCTACAGGGACTTTTTTAAAGTTGTAAAGCGCGAGCAGGGCGTTTACATCCCGTGTTGCATGGGAACACTTCGGGGGGGGGACCATCATGTCACATTGAAAATACTGCCCCAAAACAAACAGAAACTTCCAACAGGATTTAACCCTTCGTGTGTGAGTGAGTACTCTCCGACCTGCAGCATACTTCAAATACTTTCCTGATTATACACATACTGAAGTAACATTAAAGTACTTTAAAGTGTGCTAGTACTCTTACTACATGAAGTGGTGTGTATACTCTGATCACTCAGCAGTAAGTGGATCTGGATCCGGAGTGCACAGCAGGAGGGTTTGGGCTCAACAAACAGATTTGACTGGTGAATTGTTTTGATATTAACACGGGAACCTCTTCAGATCTGAGTCTCTCTAACCGCCCGAAACACAACAAAGACTTGACTTGAAAGACTTGTGTACTCCCCGACCGGCAGCATACTTCAAATACTTTAAGGACCTTTTTACAGATTATGAACATACTATTACTCAAGAGTTCACTGTGTGTAGGCTATCAGTACTTTTACTGCTACTTCCATTATTGATCATACAAGTTTTAGGGATCTGTTTGCAGACACATTGAAGGGTTTTGGTTGAGGTGTGTCGAGCTTGAGTGTGTGGGCTAAATAAACACATCTTACTGTTGAATGATTGAGATGTTGGCAGAGAACCTCTTCAGGAGGAGAGCTGCCAGACCTCAGAGTCACACAGAAGGGAAATGAAGCCAGAAAACACAACAAAACAAACCATATACTCCTTTATGGTGACTGTGACCTAACCGGCATGTGTGTGTGGGTAGTCCCCGGCAAGCTGCAGCATACTTTAAATACTTTAAAGATATTTGACTGAGTGTGTACATACTTTTACACTAGCGTTGGTAAACTATGAGTACTTGTACTGCAGGAAATGCTCTGAATACTTTGATTTTAGGTTCCCTTTGGCAGGAACATTTAGGGTTCTTTGGGTAAGGAGTGTTCGGGCTCAAATAGACTGATTTTACAGTTGAATTGTTGAGATATTAACACGGGAAGCCCTTCAGGATCAGAGCTGCCGGACCCCATCATGTCTTTGCTTCAGCACTGAGTCACATTGAAGGGAAATGCAGCCTGAAAAACACACACACTGCTCCCCTCTGTGCTGCCTCTCCTCCTGCTTTAAACGGTGTGTGTGTGTGTGTGTGTGTGTGTGTGTGTGTGTGTGTGTGTGTGTGTGTGTGTGTGTGTGTGTGTGTGTGTGTGTGTGTGTGTGTGTGTGTTCCCAGGCCTGCAGCATACTTTAAATACTTTAAGGACCTTTTACTGAGTATGAAGACTTTTACTCAAGTACAATAAGAGCACTTTAAAGTATGCTAGGCTATCAGTACTTTTACTGCAGTTACTGCTCTGAATACTTGTTAGGATCACTTTAACAATGAAGGTACCTGGAAGCTTTGAGTGTTTAGATAAATAAACACATTTGACTGTTGAGTTATTGAGATATTAACATGGGAGCCCCTTCAGGAGGAGAGCTGACCCCATCATGTCCTGTCTCCAGGACTGAGTCACATTAAAAGGAAACACTGCCCTTAACTTTGATTCAAACCTTCGTGTGTGTGTGTGTGTGTGTGTGTGTGTGTGTGTGTGTGTGTGTGTGTGTGTGTGTGTGTGTGTGTGTGTGTGTGTGTGTGTGTGTGTGTGTGTGTAGTCCCCGACCTGCAGCATACTCCACATACTTTAAGGACCTTTGTACAGATTATGCACATACTGTATAGGCTATCAGTACTTTTACTGCAGTTAATACTTTTTAGGATCCTGTCTCCAGTACTGAGTCACATTCAAGGGAATAACAGCGGTGTGTGTGAGAGTGTGTGTGAGTGTGTGTTCCCGGGCCTGAAGCATACTTGAAATACTTTAAGGACCTTTTACTGAGTATGAACACTTTTACTCAAGTACAGTAAGAGTACTTTAAAGTATGGTAGGCAGTACTTAATGCTCTGAATACTTGTTAGGATCACTTTTACAATGAAGGTACCTGGAAGCTTTGAGTGTTTAGATAAATAAACACATTTGACTGTTGAGTTATTGAGATTTTAGTTTAAGAACCCCTTCAGGAGGAGAGCTGCCAGACCTCAGAGAACCAACAACACAACAAAACAAACACACAACTTCAGGAGGAGAGCTGACAGATTGATCATGTCGTGTCTCCAGCACTGAGTCACATTCAAGTGGGAATAACAGCCTGAAAACGGGTTTTAACGGTGTGAGAGTGTGTGAGTGTGTACTCCCCGAACTGCAGCATACTTCAAATACTTTAAGGACCTTTTTACAGATTATGCACATACAAAGAATCACTGTGTGGTACGCTATCATACTATTACTGCAGTAGGATCCTGTCTCCAGTACTGAGTCACAGTCAAGGGGGAATAACAGCCTGAAAAAGGGTTTAAACTGTGTGTGAGAGTGTGTGAGTGTGTGAGAGTGTGTGAGTGTGTGTGTGTGTTCCCGTGTTCCCGGGCCTGCAGCAGTTACCTGTCTCTGGGGTCGATCCATGAAGTCTGCCGGGTGTTGTGGTCGATGAAGAACAGCCTCCCGTCCCAGTCCCGGGCTTCCTCCCAGCCGGCGGGCAGCGGCAGCTCCTCCCCCAGCCGTCCGGAGCTCAGCCTCGGCATCGCGACGCGCCTCGACCCGCTGCCCTGCGTCCGATCCCGGGGAGAGAAGAGGAGCCGCTCACTGCATCACTTCCAGGAATCCGGAGGGGTAAAAAAGTCCTTTCCTCCTCTGCTGCTTCTAAATCCCTCTGGAGGAACATCCACCGCGGCTCTGAGACTGTTTCGCCCCCGGAGAAAGAGTGTGTTTTTCTGTCTCACGGTGCTCGTCGGTCCTCCATGTCCTCCATACTTCATTCCTCCGTGTCCATATTCGGGAGGAGTGCATTTACATAACCGGGGAGACGCACCGAGGGCGGGCCAATAGGAAGCACTCAGAGGGGGGACTGAGTTAAAGTTATTTTAAAAGTTTACTAAGTTTTGTTTTAGGATTTACTTCAACAACCTGTGGACTCACACTACTTTATGTTATGATTTATTTAACTTTTTTTTACTTTTAGACTGTTGTTTTTTTGTGTTATAATTGGTTGTGTACTCTTTAAATGTAAAGCACTTAAACATATAGTATTATTTGTTTTTTTAAATATTTCCATTAACTTAACAACCTGTAGATTCACACATTTTATTTATTGATTTATTTAACTTTTATTGTTTTTTTGATTGTTTTCATTGGTTGTGTACTCTTTTAATTTTGTAAACCACTTAATTGTATTGAATTAAAGTAATAAAAATGACAAAAATATCAATTATTTGGATTAATTAAATATAGAATAATTTGTATTTTTTAATCTTTCCATGAACTTTATCAAAACTATTATATCACATATTTTTTTGTTGGATTTATTAATCATTTGTCTTGTCAACTTTGATTAAGTTGACGTAATAAAAATGTCAAAAATACCAATAATTTGATGTGTTACTTCAACAATGTTAAACAGCAACCTGTGGATTTACAAAACTTGTATTTTGTTGATTTTCTAATGTTTTGTTCACTTTTCTCTTAAGCTCTTAGGGCCCTTCTTATTTCTCTAATTTCCCCTCCTCTCTCCTCGGTTCCCCTCCTCGACTCCTCTCTCCTCCCCTCCTCGACTCCTCTCTCCTCCCCTCGGTTCCCCTCCTCGACTCCTCTCTCCTCCCCTCGGTTCCCCTCCTCGACTCCTCCGCTCGCATCTCCTGTGGGTGGCACTAAGACACGAGGATAGGAGTCGAGGAGGGGAGTTAGAGAAATGAGAAAGGCCCAGAGTTTGAAAACCTATGAACAACTTTTTGAACAGAACAGAACACACACACACACACACACACACACACACAC
>NW_011369109.1:0-4763 GCF_000735185.1 Notothenia coriiceps | reverse complement strand
CTCAGACACACACACACACACACACACACACACACACACACGGGACTCAGTATTGGAGCTCTCCTTTTGAAGATGCTTGCTAATACTTTACTTTTTATTAAATTAAACCAATACAAATGTGTTACTTCGACAATGTTTCTGTTGTTTACTTTTCTCTTTAGCTCCCTTTTTTTTTACTATTATTTTCTGTAGTATTTTAATGTATTCTTGTAAGCCACTTTGAAATATATATATTTTTTAAACGATATAAAAGTTTTGTTTCCATGTTTTAAAATACATTTAAAAATGTTTTGAAGTGTTTATTCATATTTCTTTATTTTAAATGTATATATTTTTTTTCTTCTCTGGATTCACAGATTTTTGTATTATCGTATTCTTCTTTATTTTACTTTTTCTAATCCACTGTCTCCTGGCTTTTATTCTGTCTTCTAAAGAACTTTGAAACTTAACTATTTAAATAAAGTTTATTATTATTAGTTTAAAAATATTTCCATTTAATATCAAATACATGATTATTAATAATAATAATATTATAACTGACATTTAACTCTCTTAAAGGTAAAGATTTTTTTTAATTTACTTAATTAAAGAAATGATCATATTTAGTTTTAATGTAACCCTTATTTAAATCCTTTCTGATGATAGGCTCCCTGAGCTCAGCGGCTGGACTGCAGTAATGAAAGTGGTACAACAGCGCCCTCTGCTGGAGACACTGCAGCGCCCTCTGCTGGAGACACTGTAGCGCCCTCTGCTGGAGACACTGCAGGGCCCTCTGCTGGAGACACTGCAGTGTAGGTGTTCAGATCAGGGGGGCACAGGTTCAAACCCCACTGCAGTCAGCATGTCGTTGTGTCCCTGAGACACTTAACCCCAAATTGCTCCTGTGGGGATTGTCCACAGTATTGAGTATGGAAGTCGCTTTGGATAAAAGCATGTAACATGTAATGTAACTTACATACTTTTACCGTTTATCAAATCATTATTATGCATATTCTGTGTATTTGTGAAAATACTGGACAATAAACCCCATTCTGATGTATGGTTAATAACAAAGCAGCACACTTGGTTTTGCAGCAAATTAATAACTATAAGAATCATCACTGTCTTTCTGTGGCTGAGGACCTCCTTTTACTGTAACGCTCAGTGTTTAACGAGAAGCTTGATTATAAATATTATAAAATAATAAATTCAATTTATTTAGCGCTTCTCATCTGACAAGACAAATCCCGAAGCGCTTCACAACAGAAGGCACTGATCAAAATTAATAGATAAAAAGTTAAAACATTTAAATTCAGAGATAGCGATACAACTGGCAGTACTCCAGGAGTACCACGATAAAGGTTTATTGGAAGGCCTGCCGAAAGAAGAGGGTCTTAAGGCCGGTTTTGAAGACCTCGGTGGAAGGGGCAGATCTCAGCTGATCTGGGAGGGAGTTCCAGAGGCGCGGGGCGAACGAGCAGAAGGCTCGGGGTGTTTCTCAATGTCGAGGAAGGCTGCTCCAGAGCCACTATTTCAAGGATGCTACGTCATCGAGTGTCGCCGAAGGACTGTTCCAATGTCCAGCATGCTTGGAAATCTACCGAGGCCGGCGTCCTTCGTTGCGGGAAATTTCGAGGCTGCACATGTGTATCCTCCGCAATCTTAAAATCCCCACAATGCTTTGCGCACGGACCAATTTCCCAAATCTTTGGCGGAAATCGCGCTCCATTTAAGGCGGGGCCTCGCATATGACGCACGCCTGTTTGCCTGTTCCACCATTCTTCGTTTTCCGAGGCTAGGAAGGATTCTTGCCTCGCTTCTGAAGGACCTGACTCGGAGGGACATGTGCTACCAAGGAAGCGTCCTCAACTTTGAGAAACACCCACATTGTGTGAAAGCAATTTATTAATGATGCACGGTCAAGAAGAAAAAGCAAAAGGAACTAGCGGGCTCTGGTTAGCCTCGAAGCTAGCAGCGTCAACAACTCAAACTAATGGAGGGCTGATTAAGGTGGACCAGCTGTTCTCCTGAGTTTAGTGTGTGGGTGTAGTTCATCTGGCGTTGTGGCAATGTCCCATGTGCAGAATGTGTTTGTGTATCATCTTTCAACAGTTTTACAAAATCTGTCGTGGCAGAACGTGACACTTTTAATGGTGAGGAAACCCGAATCCTGATCACACCATTTGCTCGTAATAAACAAGACAGAAAAATAAGATCTAAACAAAGTGTACCAACTTGATTTTGCTCTTGCCCTGTTAAACACTCACCTTTCAGATGGCGCAGGTGATGATGGCTGCCTTGTCTTTGGCTCCTCTCCAACTCTGCCTTTTTTTCGTATTATTTCAGTGTTTGTTTACTTTTCATCGTGTGCTTTTAACCTTGTCCGCAACATGCAAACTATTTTGTTTGTTTCATTGTGTTGCACTGTTGGAGGAGCCTGTGACCTAAGATTTTCATTGATATAAATACACTGTAGCTATGTACAAATGGCAATGAAAGCCTTGAATCTTGAATTTTTTCTTATCTACCCTGTCCCTCCTCCCTTCATCCGAGTGTACTTGATACACTTGATTCCTCCTTTAAATGTCTGGCAATGACAAATTATAAAAAAATGACCGATGTGTTTTAAGAGTTATCTGTCATGTCTCCAAACAAATTAGCTTGCATTTGACTTATTGAGGAAAGCGATTCACCTTAAAGTCCATTTGAAGGATGTTTTTTTGTTGACCATATTTGGCCTTCTGTATGCAAATGAACCAGTTCAGGCATGAGTAGAGCAAGTGAGAGTTATCACTGTTTATTGCATGAGCTGTTGGATAAATACCAACTTTATTACGAACAGTTCCTACACACACACATTTAGAAACTTGTTCAACAAATGCTTTGATATTTTAGGGCCAAGAACAGATGACTTGGATATCTCCTCTGGTTGGATTAGAGCCAGGCCTGGAGAAGGTCTTGTGTTCAGTGCCTGTCTTCATTTCTTTAATGTGAGTCTGTCTGCGCTCAATGCACCATTTACCTCAGAAACCCTTGACAGAAGTTATCTGCCGGCATCTACAAAACATGACGTGTTCCCCCTCCTCCGCTCCTCCTTTCTTTACTTAACAAGGTCAGGAGACAGAAGGGGGGGGGAGATGTTTGTCACTTGGATGTCCTGGTTGGATAAGCTGCAGTCACGGTTCACACGTATTTGTATTTCTGTGTGTTTCTGGGTCTGCAAGTATGGAAAATCTATTGTGGTTGGGAGCTAGAGATGAGCTCATTTGGGGCCGGGAATCTTTGTGTGTCTACTAGTGTGTGAATGCACACAGTTCAGTGGCAGTGCAAATATGCGAGTGTCTCTTTGAAGCAGTGTGATGCATGCATGTGCGCTTGGGCATTTTACATATTCACACATTGAGCTCCAAGGTGAATGAGATACTGTATGAGCCTCTCCAAGCTGAATATTTGTTTGCTCGAACATCCCTGCAGCTTGGGTTCAATGAAGGCCTTAGCATGAGATATGAGGATCCCGAGCTGTAAAGGGTGATTCAATCATAGTTTTATACAAAATTGCACCAGAATAGAAGCCCTTACTTTCCAAAGAGGGCTTGACAACGGAGGGTTTTTGCATCTGCAGCAAAGTGCCAGGAACAGTAACTCTTCTTCAAAAACCAGAACCGAGTCCAATGACATAAATTATCTGACCATATTAGCCCAGTTTCCACAGCTCTGTCCCTCTGCTCTGCTTGCTGTTGTTTGGATATGTAGCATTGGTTCATATTTATTGGTTTTGGTTAAATGTTCTTAACGGTTATAGGCTTTGACATTATCTTTCAAGAAATCTGTTTTTCGGTTGTTTTTCTTTTCCCCTTGTTCTGATCCTTAGGGGCATAACAGCCTTTTTGGGAAAACCTTTGAAATAATATATTGCTTTTGTTTATTGGAAAAATAAACATTCAATTTGAAACATCAAATGTGTTTTAACTCCCTTCCCACAGTTGGAAACTGGCAGAGGGCCTCGCAGAAAAAGATGGAGCCATTTTCCTTTCACTGTCGCTGAACAGTCCATTTCTTACCCCTCCACTGTTGGCTTTCGTACTGTATTGGTTGTTTCAGATATTGGCAAAAGTCGATTCACACTTAGCTTTTTCTCTCCTGTCATCCTAAAACCGTATGTAGAAGAACTCAATATAGCCTATCACCTACAATGACTCCCAAATCTACCCTTTATTAAGGTCTGTCAAAGCACCATGGGAACTCTTTAGTTCTCATGAACTAATAAGTACATCGCGTTCACACCGGAATAAGTCCCTGAGGGAGGATTAGGCAAATGGAGCCGCTGACGTCACTTCTTCTTCTTCTGCTTTGGGTTTACTGGCAGGCCGCAAACAACTTCACGGCGTATACTGCCACCCAAAAGTCCCTGGCCGGATTGCCAGAACGCCCACACCTCCTCATCTCCACCGCTCTCATGTTTTATTTTGTGTTGCCATAAGTTAGTCTCTCTGCATTTGTGTGCTGGGCTAATGCTAATGCTAATAATGCTAATGCAAGGATAATAAAATGGCGGCTTTACAACACTTTTTTTGAGTTTTACGGGGCGTGGTTTGCAATCCGCCCAGCCAATCAGACATAGGAACCTTTTTCTCCCACGAAAGTACCTGCTCTCTAGCAGGGACGGAAAATGGGGTAAAAAAGGTTCTGATGAACTAATTTTTGTTCCGGCTCTTATCGGAATTAAAGTGGGAAAAGTACTGCGGTGTGAATGCGGCTAATTAGCCTAAACAGCCGAGATGCAT
>NW_011369108.1:0-2598 GCF_000735185.1 Notothenia coriiceps | reverse complement strand
TTAATAAACGAAACAATTTAACAACATTGCTTGTCAAAGTACCTATACCACTGGACAATTTAATTTTTTTTAAGCAATATTTTTAGTGGCCCGAGCGGGGCAATTGGAAAGTACGTTATGCTGGCCCGGGGTGTCTAAATAGAGCTTCCGAGCCAGCGGGCCATTTATAATGTCGAGCCCTGCTCTCTTTCACTGTGCATGTGTGTAATGTTTGTGTGCAAGTTAGACGGGGCCTGCGTGTGTGCCTGCGTGTGTGACTGTGTCTATGAGGGAGAAAGGAAAGCTCATTTTGGCCGCGGCGGGAAATTGATTTGACAACATAATACTCGATGTTCACGATGTGGTCATTTACGACATCGCATGGAGTGCAATCCACGATGTATCGTGTAAACTCGATATATCGCCCAGCCCTACCCTCAGGGACTTATTCCGGTGTGAACGCGATCTGCTCTTTAGTTCCATGGGGGAACTAAGTGCTGGGAACTAAGTACAGCAAAGTACTTGGTGTGAAAGTGGCTATGGTTCAGTTACCTATACAAAGGCTTTATGACAAAGCTAAAATCGTATTCATCTTGTTTACTAAATGCACACAGACGCAAATTAACCAGCCTGTCTAGACAGAAACTGTGTATATTTTCAATGATCACACCTTACTTTCTACCAATGGAATGTCAGTAACATACACAATACATCTTAGTGGTATCTGTAGTAGGCCATTTTGCCTCACACTGACACCAATGACGGATGGCTCCTTAGAGAGAGAGCGCCTGAGGCAGAGCTACAGCTCAGCCTGCTGCTCCAGAGAAGACAAAATCACTCTGCATCGTCAGATAGAAGGACAGTTAGCTTTGTCAGCTGCTTTTCATTAATTGGGACACATTTATTTTGGTGCTTTTCAATTCCCACAAACTTACTGGCTGCTGCTTCAATACTTTACATGTTAACTTACTCTTTTATAATGCTTTTACTGATTTTTTACCATGGATGTGCACTCATTTTGTGTTTTACTTCTGCTTGCTGCGTGCTTACTTCTTTATTATGTTAGTCTACTCTTTTTCTTGCCCTTAATCTGTAACGCTGTAAATGTTCTTCCTCTGGGACTAAAAAAGGATTTCTAACTCTGCACATACTGCTAACAACGTGTTGGTGGATCTGCCCTCAGCTGAAGTTGTCTAATGTGCCATGTTGTGTAGCGAAAGTTAAAACATTGTTGTAAAAACTGTATATTTGAGAAAGTGTCTGGTGTGACAAAAACGAGAAAATATCAAGCACTTGCTGTATTCATCGTGGCATGTTTCCATGCTCTAAGTTTGAACTATATAACGCCGTAACGGCGCAGAGCTGTCAAGACAATCTGGCGGTTGGCACTCAGACGGTGGAGAGGTGTGAATCACCACCAGCTGGACCCATCTGCCATGTGTAACTGACACAGAAACACTATTCCATTTATTTTTCTGAACTGCGAGAGGAAAATCGGATTTTTCATTAAACTTGGTAAGTGAACTCACTAGGTGGAAATCAGTCAGTGGGTGTTTCTCAATGTCGAGGAAGGCTTCTCCAGAGCCACTATTTCAAGGATGCTACATCATCGAGTGCCGCCGAAGGACTGTTCTAATGTCCAGGATCCTTGGAATTCTACAGAGGCCAGCGTCCTTCGTTGCGGGAAATTCCGAGGCTGCACATGTGTATTCTCCGCAGTCTTAAAATCCCCACAATGCTTTGCGCACGGACCAATTTCCAAATCTTTGGCGGAAAATGTAAGGCGGGGCCTCTCATATGACGCACACCGGCACACCTGTTAGCCTGTTCGAGTTCTTAGTTTTCCGAGGCTAGGAAGGATTCTTGCCTCGCTTCTGAAGGAGCTGACTCCGAGGTACATGTGCTACCAAGGAAGCGTCCTTGACATTGAGAAACACCCCATGAAAAACTTGAAGGATAAAACAAATCTAGTTCTTACAGTCCCAGACCTGTCACAGAAACGTACAAACTAAACTGTGGAGGAGTACCTCATTAAAAAGCCATAACAATTTCAAAAAAATTGCTAAAGAAATCCTAAAAATATCAAACTCACATTTAAAACATCAGTACTATAGTTTGTATATTTATATTGAATGCAGCTCTGTGATGAAGGATATGTGACGAGGTAGCGGGCGAGCCTCTTCCTCTCTGACGCCGGCAGGTTGTAGAAAAACACCCGGACGCCCTTCATGAAGTCTGGCAGCGCCGCGGGGCCGCAGGGAGCACTTGATTCTGCGTCCTCTGTCACCCAGGTGGAGTCAGGCTGCTGTGGATCAGAGGAGGATGTTGAGGGAGCGCTTGTTTCTGCGTCATCAGTGACCCGGGGGGAGTCAGGGGAGGATGAAGAGGGGGCGGAGCTCTTGGCTCTGCTGTGATAGTAACTGCAGATGGAGTTAAGGGGGAAACGTGATCACCTGGGAGAGAGTTCAGAGGTGTTGAGAGGAGAGATGGAACAAGTACACACATCCTTTACTCAAGTAGAAGTACACACATCCTTTCCTCAAGTAGATGTACACACATCCTTTCCTCAAGTAGAAGTACACACATCCTTTCCTCAAGTAGAAGTACACACATCCTTTC
>NW_011369107.1:1393-1677 GCF_000735185.1 Notothenia coriiceps | reverse complement strand
CTAGCATTACTGTACTTGTGGGGACCGAAATCTGTTTACACAGTCACGTGTGGGGACTCGCCTCCCTTGTGGGGACAAATTGGAGGTCCCCATGAGGGGAATCATTAATTTTAGGGTGAAGACTTGGTTAGGTTTAGGATTAGGGTAAGGTTAAGGTTAAGGTTAAGGGTTAGGCATGTGTTGGTTATGGATAAGTCTCCAGGAAATGCATGTAAGTCAATGTAATGTCCCCTGAACTGATGTATACATGGTGTGTGTGTGTGTGTGTGTGTGTGTGTGTGTGT